>NW_026110309.1:92500-137908 GCF_024679095.1 Eriocheir sinensis | reverse complement strand
TTCGAATACGAATACTTCATATTTTTACGAATACGAATACTCTGAAATACTGATAATTTGAATACAAATACGAATACTTCACGAGAGTATTCGTGAATGCATTCATTAATACTTTTCGTTGAAAATAATATCTTGTAGGTAGCTCGGCAATGAGCCTAATATGATACAAAAGTTATTCAATAGTAAAATGATGTCATGAACTTATAACTGATGCCAGTATTATGTACATGTTTGTCACATCTAGACATATGTGTTTTCTAAAATTTGCAAGTATATTTCTAAGCTATACTGAAAGAACCACAACAAAATATTTATATCACTATAATACTTGTACTATCCAGGGACTCTATATGGAGGGAGCAATAAAATAGAGAATAAACCCAACATTGAATCTGGAGCATATTATTGGCAGCACTGGTTGCGAACATGTTTGCAGCACTGATGTGGACAAGACATCGTGGGCGCTTCGAGACGTGTGATCGAACAGGCGTTCCCAACATGCAAACAACACACTACCGGACAAGTTGTAAACTTGTTGTGAATTGCTGTGTCCAGATAATGTTGGCGGCGCTGGTTGGGAAGATGTTGCCAGCACTGATGTGGACGAGGCGAGGTGCGACCTGCTCGCATACATGGTGAACAGACACCCACGTGTACAGCGGACAGGATGGAGTGGACCCGGGAGCAAACGCTGATGTTGATTGAACTGTATCGAGAACAACCGGTCCTAAGGGATGCACCAAGCCTGACTACAAGGATACAAGAACTGGAAGACATTTCAGATGCGATGGGAAGAATTGTTGAGGTGGAGAGAAGACAGGAGTCTGACGCCCAGTTCAGGAGAGAGAAATAGCAAGATGAAGGAAACGAAACTGGTATGCTGATGTGCAGACAACGTTTACATTGTCGTGGTTTGCGTCTAAGAGCTTGTACCTGGCAGACAAAACAAGCTACGCCACACATATGATGCTGGTTTACAGGCACTCAAGAAAAGTATATCTATACGTATATATATTGGGTGTTCAATATTGCTATGTCAATGTACATACTCATTATACATTTATTCTAACACTGCTCACCAAACAATCAACATCACTCACAGCAGAACCACCTGAAACGAGTATCAACACAACGCCTTTCATAATAATGTGCAACATACCTGTAATTTGATAGATGACACAAATAGGATTATGAGTACAGTGTCGGTGAGAATAAAAAATACTTTTAAACCAAACCCACTTGTAGTCACTTCAGTAATGCCTTTCATTATTTTGTTTTATAGGTTATGAAGAAATACCTAACTCTGCTGGTCTCTGCCAAGACACACGACCCACATTGCTGATGAGAGTATTCTGCAAACTCAGTGGTGGATGTTCTCAGCCTCTACTGGACCAGTATCAGCTGAGGAATGTTATGTAGAGGTGAAATTACCAATGAACGGAGTTATGCTAATTATCGCCTCCATGAACCTGGATGCTCATGTCGTTATTATCCCTATCCTCGCCATCGAACATTATAACAGAATTATATGTTTTCCGTGAAGTTTCACTATGTCACTTAGATAATTATGCAAATGCAGCACATGCCAGTATCACCCTAGTTTGCTGTGTCTGGTTCCCAACAAGCCATAGGTTTCTGTAATTACACTGAGGGACATAATGCGAACCATTTTCAACTATATCCTCTCTCGCCCTGTAGAACGGCGGTAATTGAATATTCTTTTGGTGGAGCCCTTATCGTACTGACATTTTGGGTATGGTTTCATTAAATTAACAGACAAGGGGAGTGCATCATCACTGTTTCAAAGGTGTGAGTGATTGGCTTATCTCACGGCCAGGAAGTGCCGTTGTTAGGTGTGGTAGATCAAGTGTATCATTGTCAAAACCATTTGAAATATGTATGTGAGAATACACCCCCTGATAAACATCCCTGGCACCCTAACGTTGACGTGTAGCAGTCACCCGCCTTCAAATTCATGTTCCTTCCCCTCAATGACAAGAAAGAAAATGGGGATTTTAAAGAGAGACTAAGATTCTCAGTGTTTCGCATAATGTCCATCGTCACTGTGTCCTGTAGTCTGTCTTGTCGCATCTTCATCAAAGTTAACTTTCCTTGTATTCGTTTACCTTTGACTGTCCGTCCACGTTACTCTTGTCGTCCTACCGTTGCACATTGTTCCACATACACCAACACTTAAATGTTAACCTACACAAACAACATTCCACACAAACGCATACACAAACAAACACCTATCATATGTGTTGTTCTTGTCGTGATGAGCTCTGTAAGTTTTGTCCAATAAAGTAACCCTGGCGGATATGATTTTCTCTGTCGTGAACCGATTAGCACACTTAGAACACTCTGCTACCACCGCAACAATTGGTGACCCTGGAGTGTTGCTATGGTTCAAGGTGGCTTATAGCCGGTGCCGTTTTAAGGCACTCTCTCCTCAGAGTGGAGGACCTGGGCAGGGTAACGCTTGTCCATTCGTCCGCCCTCTCCTGGGGTAAAAATCCTCACCTCCATTCAGGGGTTCGTGGGGCTGAGCACTGAGGGTCAGGAGAAACATTACGCCATAGGCGTAGTTGCTACCACCTTCAGGGCTTTCCCCCGCACCCTCCCCTAGGCGCCTTCTGCGCCTTCCCCAGGCACCCTCTGTGCCTTCCCCAGGCACTCTGTGCTCTTCCCCCAGAGCACCCTCTGGCTGCGCCTCTTCCAGGCACCCTCTGTGCGCTCTCTTCCAGGCACCCTCTGTGCGCCTCTTCCAGGCATCTTCAGCGCCCTTCAGGCATCTTTTGTGCCCCATGGTGCTTCTCCCAGCGCTCACCCACCCACCCCCACCCTCCCTCCTCCCTGCTTTTCTGCTGGTCCGGCGACTGAAGACGCGCACATCGTGTAGACACACTACAGACTCAGTGAACACTCAAACACAGTGCGACATATTACTGAGACACACATTTTGGTGCCACACACTCAGTGTACACGCCACACAGATTCAGTGTACACGCCATACAGAGACTCAGTGTAGCGCCACCACACACCACCCAGACTCAGTGTACACACCAGACACAGTGCTTAAAAAAAGACACCCACTGGGATTACTAGAAGCTGCACCCTGGATTAACCACCGCCTCCTGGATCTACCACCGCCCTCTTGGATTATCCCACTTGTGGATCCTTGTATAGTGCAGTGTGTCCAGCAACAGTTCAGTGCAGCACGTCCCCCAGCAACAATTAGTGTTGTCACAGTGTTACCCACTAAGCGTGCAGTGTTGTGTTACAGTGCCTTTTTGAACACTGGTTCACTCCCCTGAGCCACAGGGCCCTGGCACGTGCCAGCGCCTACAGTACACGCAGTTCGTTTTACTCTCACGGACTGCCGCGAGCTCCTGGCATGCTAGCGCCCCTAACTTTTCAACTCGCTGCTGGCCCCCGGCTCGCTGGCATCTAGCGCCAGCCTTCCCACGCAGTCGTTCGACGCACTCCACGACTGCCGCGGCTCCTGGCACATGCTAGCGCCCTAACTTTCAACTCGCTGTGGCCCCTGGCTCGCGCTGGCATCTAGCGCCTTCATCGCAGTCGTTCGACGCACTCACGACTGCCGCGGCTCCTGGCATATGCTTGCGCCCCTCAATTCTCAACCGGCTGTGGTCCTGGCACGCTGGCATCCAGCGCCTTACCACGCAGTCATTCGACGCCTCACGGACTGCCGAGGCCCCTGACACGCTGGCAGCTGGCGCCAGCTAATACACGCAGTCGTTCTACTCTCACCGACTGCCGAGGCCCCTGACACGCTGTCAGCTAGCGCCTTCACACGCAGTTCCCTCGACGCGCTCTATGACTGCCGTGGCCCCTCGGCGCGTTTACGCCAGTGCCTGTTGCCCATCTCCACGCCGCCTCGACCTCCACCATAACTGACGACGACATGCAGCTCTACTACAGCGGTGTCCTTTGAGCAATCACTCTTCTGCTCAGGACCCGTCTACGTGGTTCGCGATTCGGGGTGCGGATTCAAGCCTTCCAGGATCTATTAAACAGCCATCCACTCAACTCACCGCAGCCCACCTCACGCAGCCCACCTTTACGCAGCCCACCTCATGCAGCCCACCTCACGCTGCTCAACTCCTCGCTTCTCAACCTCGCTGCTCAACTCATCGCTGCTCAACACTTCAGCTCGACTTACCATGTAGCTGTCCTCACTGGTGCCTACTCATCTCAGCTCGACTCACCGTAGCTGTGTCTCCTCGCGCTACTTCACTTCCAGCTCGACTCACCATGCCAGCTTTGTCTCCTAAGCCCTTCTTTCACTCCAGCTCGACTCACCGTAGCTGTTGTCACCGCATTACTCACTCCAGGCCTCTCGACTCCTGTGCCCAGCTGTCTCCCTACGCTACTCACTTCCAGCTCGACTCACCGTAGCTGTTGTCACTGCATTACTCACTCCAGCTCGACTCACCGTAGCTGTTGTCACCACATTACTCACTCAGCTCGACTCACCGTAGCTGTTGTCACCCGCATTACTTCACTCCAGCTCGACTCACCATAGCTGTTGTCACTTTTCTCGCCAGCTCGACTCACCGTAGCTGAACTACTCAACGCGCAGTCTACTCAGCGCAACTTACCGCGCATCTCGACACAACTCTACTACAACGCCTCATCGCAACGCATCACCGTCTGCCACAGCGCCCCAGCACCAGGAAGATTTCGTTCCTCCTTCCTCTCGTCACTGGGGGGAGTAATCTGTAGTCACCGCTCAAATTCCGTGTTCCTTCCCCTCAGTGACAAGAAAATGGGGTGCTGCAGAGAGACTAAGATTCTCAGTGTTTTCATGTAATGTCCATCGTCACTGTGTCACCGCCAGTCTGTCTTGTTGCGTCTTCATCGTTAACTTTCCTGTATTCGTTTACATTTGACTGTCCGTTAAGGTTCTCTTTTTGTCCACGGTTACACATTTTTCCTCAAATACTCAAACTGTTAAATGTTAACCTAATAAAACAACATTCACACAACCGCATACACAAAAAAACACCTATCATATGTGTTGTCCTTGTCGTGATGAGCTCTGTAAGTTTGTCCAATAAAGTAACCCTGGCGGATATGATTTTTCTCTATCCGTGAACCGATTAGCACTTAGAACACTCAAGCACACCACCAACAGACGTACATAAAATTATATGTTGCATCCACAACAGTAAACATTACAATGCTGAAGTGCCCCTTGTAATTGAAATAATCACTGCCACTATGTTCCGGTGCTTGCAGGGCGATGTGTTTACCGTCCAGTGCGCCCAAGCAGTGCGGAAAATTCCACATGTGCTGGAAGGTACTTGCAACCTTGATCCATCCGTCTCTGGACGTTGGCAGCTGTAACAAAATGTGTTAATGAATTATTTAGAATAGCATACACTTTTCACCTTTATATTCATTGTTCTGAATAAGGTGAATGATAACCATACTTCTTGTATTTTATAAAATTAAAATGTTCTGGACAGGCTACGTTACGACAGAATGTTATGTTTGTTTCGATGTACCAGGGAAAATAAATAGGTGTGGCGGATTCTGCCCACTGCATATTTTATTTTTCGAGTGACCTAATGCTTCGCAGGGTGTCCTGTGCAGTTTCCTCTGTTACATATGGAAAATACACATCTACAAAATAATCATATACTTATTGAGGATACGTTAACATTAATAAGCATTGCAGCACTCCCATAATAATGTACATGTGACCTAATTAGTCTTTTATTAGGATAACAATCATATCTTTTCAGGACGTGGGTCATGCCCCATCTACATCACAAAATATTGATGCTAGTGAGGAGCGTACGGAAACTGGTGATGTGGACCATCGTGGAACAGACGCTGACGAGCCCCGTAGTCCTGAAAGAGTAGTTACATCGCGGAAGACAGGCTGCCAAACGCAGGTATGAGGCCATTGTAGAAGAGGCGTATGATGTAATGAAAACACTTCACAAACGGTGTACTGACCGTGATGAACATCAATCATTTGGTGATTTCATCGCATGCAAACTTAGGACACTTACAACACAACATGCACGGTCTACAGTTCAGCAAAGATAACGACCATACGACACGATGCTGAAATGGGTACATATGATACGCCTCATGGTCACCATCCTGAGCATAATGTATCTCACATACCATCCCCATTGCCATCACACGATACTTATCATATGCCTCTTATCACTGATGCTACATACTCTGAGGACTGTACTGGTCGTACAAACCTGTAATGTACATTGGACACATACAGTATAAGTTTATGCTAAATAAATCCATAATTAATAAATCATAGTCACCACGTGAGTTACTTTAATGTCCCTTATATTATGTATAAAGGTTACCGTAATAACTGGCATACTGACCCAACCAAAATACAGGACAATTTTCTGGGGGGTAGGGCTTTAGTATATCCTTTTAAGATGTTAGTATATATAATGGCAAATATACTTCTGGTTACGTTAAAATATAATGGCAATTATACTCCTGTCTACGTTAAAGCAAAATATGCTGAATAAATATAAATATTAATTACATTTCAAATACGGGACGACTGGCAAGCACCCTTACCCGACCTGCCTACCTCTACATGCTTGGCGAGTTCCTTGACCAAAGCACAGCACACCTCAGGCACAATCTCGCTGATGGACTGCTTTGAAATCCGGAAAATATATCCCAGGCTGCTGTAGGAATCCCCTGTTGCTAGGTAACGCAGTGTTAATGCCAGACGGGCAGCAGCTGATATTGCTTGTCGCTTATTGGTGTCTTGTTTAGAGATGCGTTGGGTAATCTTACTTAGCAGCAATTCATAATCATTTGCAGACATACGCAGGAAGTTGTAAAACGATCCTGTAGTCGGCAGCTGTGAGGGCGAGAATCCCACATCATCACGTGTAATACGTCATGAATGACATCAGGCTCACCAAGTCTGTTTCTACATTGAAGTGAAGGACGCATCCAGAAACGACGACGACGGCGTTCCTCTGGTATACCCTCGGCCAAAACTATTACTGCTGCAGCCGCCAGTATCGCGTCCTCACTCGACGACATTATGTCTTGGCTAACTCGTGTGGACACACCAGTCACGTTACCTCTGCTGCAAACACGATCGCAACATTACCGAGCTGTGTGTGCATACATCTGTCTAAATACTGCTGCAAACTTGTCGGTAAACATGTTGCCTGAAGTGTTCACAACAGATGTTCGAGCACACGTGTGGACGCGTGTATGGCGTCATCGCTGTTGTTAACAAGTTCACAACATTACTGAATCATGTGTCCAAACAACTGTCCAAATACTGTTGCAAACATGTATCTAAACAGGCTCAAAACAGTGTTCACAACAGATGTTTGCGCACCGTGTGGACGCGCGTTTAGGAAGCCGTGTATAGCGTGTGACCCGTCCTCAGGCGGGCCAGAATGGTTTCTTTTGCGACACCTTATGTGGGAGTTTACTAACAGGGTGGATGAGAATAGGCTTAAGCAGTCATGTGGTGAGTGCCAATACAATGTCACATTCAAAAATAGACTAGATAAATTCATGGACAGCGATAATAGGTGGGATACAGGAGCTTAGGGTCAAAGGAGCTGCCTCGTACAGGCCTACCGGCCTCCTGCAGACTCCTGCGTTCTTATGTTCTTATGTTCTTATAACGAGGGACGTACTGCCCTGGTCGTGACTTCCCCCATCTTGGTGGTGGCGGTCACATTCTCCCATCTGGCCTGCCACGCGCTGTCAGCGGTGGCCCGGATGGTAGGGTATAAGTATCTGCTGGGAAGTGGGCAAGGTTGAAGGGGAAACAGCGAGGGCAGGCCGGGCAGCCGCCGCCTTGGCCAGCCGATCGGCCTGCTCGTTCCCCTGAACTCCTACATAGGCCTGGACCCAGCAAAAAGTAAGTAAAGCCATTCTAAAATTGATATGATAAGGGGATGACAGTAATCACGGGACTCTAAAGCAGCCAGTGCACTGCGAGAGTCGCTAAAAACAGTAAAGGAGTTCTGGGAGAGACTTAAAATAATTATGAGTGCGAGTAAGAAGGCGGACATTTCAGCCGTAAAAACTGACGCCACTCTAGGAAGGCTAACGCCCCGACAGAAGGTGGGAAAGAAGCCTGCTCCAGGTTCCGTCTTAGACCCATCCGTACAGACGGGGACAGAACCCTCGTGAGCGGTTAAGTTCTCTAAAAATAAGGACTGTACCGCGTAACAGGGGAGGGTGCTCTTTTGGTCGGTTACAGGTCTGTACGCTTGTAGCAGTCACCGCTGAGAGCCGTGTGGTCTTCCCCCCAGGTGACTAAGAAAATGAGGCGCCACAAGCATATATTTCTTAGTGTTTTCATATAAAATATAAAAGACTACCCTTGTCCTAGTCCCCTGTGCCATCTATGTATGCTGTCCGTGTATCTCGTCGCGCTCTCTGTAGTCCGTGTCGCGTCTTCATTGTTAACTTTTCTTGTTCTCGTTTATCTTCTACTGTCCGTCCACGTCCTGCTATACACTCCTCATACATATTGTTCCACATATACACCAACACTTAAATGTCAACCTACACAGACAACATTCACACAAATCCATACACAAACAGACACCTATTATATGTGTTGTGTTTGTCTTAATGACCTGTGTATGTTTGCCCAAATAAAGTAACCCTGGCGGATATGACTTTCTTTATCTGTGAACCGATTAGCTCTTAGAACACTCGCTACCACCAACAATTGGTGACCCCTGCAGTGTTGCTATGGTTCAATGTGGCTTAAAGCCGGTGCCGTTTCAGGGCACTCTCTCCCAGAGGGTGGACCTGTCAGAAGCATCTGATTCATTCGTCCTACCCTCTCCTGGGGCAAAATCTTCACCCCCGTTTGGGGATCGTGAGGCTGAGCCTTTCAGGTCGGGAGAAGCATTACACCCATTGGTGGTCACCTCCCCAGCAGAGTGAGCAGACGGACCACGTGTGCCCCATCCCCAAGTCATTACCCGCGGGCAAATGGCAGGACCTTCAGCATCATTTGTGTTAAGTGATTACGCGAGATCGCTTGAGGATGCTGCGAAGCTAAGATACATCGAAAAAATCAGTGCGTTTAGAGGAGGAGACTGGTAGACTGGCTGTCTAGCTGGCTGGCTGTCTGGTTGACTGGTGGGTTGACTGGTTGCCTGGTGGGTTGATTGGCTGGCTGATTGGTAAACTGACTGTCTGTCTAACTGACCGACTGGATGGCTGACTGGCTGACTGGTTGACTGACTGGGTGGTTGACTGACTGGCTGATTGGTTGGCTGGCTGGCTGGTTGACTGGTTGATTGTTTGGTTGGCTGGCTGTCTGGCTGGTCGGTTGACTGGCTGTCCTCTGCCTGGCCGATCTCCTGTTGTTGACCAGTGATGCCCAGGTAGGCAGCACAGGCAGGCAAACAGGTGAGGGCAGGTGACGGCAAGTCACCTACACTACGCACTCTTTGAGGTCACTTCCTTGCGTACACATATATACTCCACCCAGCACTCTCGAGCTCTGTCCCTCTGTGCACTTTGCCTCCACTGAATTTCCTTTCCTATTTTCTTCCCCTGCTTGAGCGCCGCCATGCGTGTTTACCTCCGCCAGCTCATGTGAATCCCGTTCCAGAGTAATCCCCCGCCACACAATAAGCTAGGGGACCCGGGGCAATACCTAAATGAGTGTTACCTCATGTAATAATCTAATCATTCTTGCCTGTAATATTTACCTCTGACAAAATGAGCACTGCAGAGTCGAGATGAAGCAGACGGCCGCCAGTTTTCCCTCCTCACAGCTGCTATCCACTTCCCCGCCCTTCTGGATTCGCTGGAAATCTATAAAATGACACAGCATCTCTCCCGTGTCGGTTAGAACATCCAACCGCACAGCATACGTATCCCATGACGAACACAGAGCACCTGTGGAGCCCCCACCAAGGTTTGCTTTGATAAGTGACCACTGCCACTGACCACCATGATGGCCGTGCAGGCCCGGGCTACCTCCTCCCCCCCATTAATGACATCAGCTGCAAAACCTCTATAGGTAACCTATGAGAGGAGGAAGCGATAGACGTTAGGAGTGTGTGGCAAATAGCAGAGGGTAGGAAAGTACCCGCAGAATCTAACGCCTAAACGGACTATTTGAAAGGGCTTGACTATAGTACGAAGTATTTCGCGAGGAGCGACAGTAAATGACAAGGGTCTCCGCTAATATTGTTAGAGAACTTGGTGAGGCTTGAATGAGAGAAAACGGTTCAGCGTACGCGAGGAACTTGAGAAACTGTGTCTTCTTGTTATTGTCTATACGGAGTTACGAATCGTTAATTATTATAGCGGTCGTCATTTTCTTGACTTGAATCTGCGGGCGCCCGCCTCCTGATCGCTCCTCCCGGAGCGTGTGAACTCGGCGAGCCATTTGCAAGCAGTGACCACAACATAATCAGATGAGTTTTGAATATTGAAACAAAAGCACGAGAAAACTCACTCCTAATACCTATCTATAGTAACGCAAAGTTTACGGATCTAAGGAGAGAATTGGCTTCAGTAAATTGGAATCATTTGCTCAATAACGTCAGCGTTCAAGAAATGTATAATCGTTTTACTGCACAAATCACAGCAAGCGTAAATAAATTCATCCCACTCAAGCCACGAAGGACAGAGAATCAAAAGCCGTTATGGATGACTAATTACCTGTGTGAGGTTCTTGAAAGGTCTGGACTTCCGAAAAATCACGTAAATTCTCAACAATAAAAATATAAAATAAAATATCTAAAAATCGAGTTCTCAGACTCACAGCCCCTCTAGTCCTTAGTATATAGATATATGACCTATCACACTACCATAGGTTAAGCAAAGACCAGATGAACCTGCTCTTAAGTTTATTTAAAGCAACAAAGAAACTCTTTGGAAATTAAGAAATAATTAATTAATTCCAGGCACACAGCAACCTAGCTATCTATCTTAAAACAACCTATGCAAATAAATTACTTAACTGTAGGTGGGCGAAAGCACGGGAGGCCGGTGAGGGACGTCTCGACGCGGTGAAGTCTCGGAGGAAAATGGCGTGCGGGGAGCGAGCAGTACCCACAATGCTCAGCGCCCCGGCCGCGGTCAAGATGCCAGCTCTCGCCACAGTGACATCACGTTTTCTGTGCAACACTTAAGCTAAAACGCCCTAACGGCTATGGATTATTATTTATTAGTAACCTAACACCATGCACTAAGTATTAGTGGGTCATGTATCCCACACATAGCTCAAAGCTTTGAGAGTAATAACGAATATGATTTGAAATAGCAAGCTGTTACCGCCTTCTAGTTTCACCGCCTGTCCTGTGACTACTTCTCGCTCTCTCAATCAAAATGGCGGGGACTTCCGCGGTATTTTTCCACGGGCTATTCCTTGAATAATGAAATCATGACAACCTGCAGAAAATTATCGTCGAAAAAATAAAAATATATAAGATATATAAATTTACAGTTACATAAGAAGCAAAAAAAAATAAACAAAAAAAAAATATCGCCCCACTATTAGTAAATGGCGATACAATTAATGATGGTAAAGGCATGGCGTCGGTCCTAAATTCAACCTTTAGTAGCGTATTCACAAAAGAGAACATGACATCGATCCCAGCCCCAAGGACTATTTTTCAAGGCCCCGAAGAACATAAGCTTGCGTTGACCGAAATCAATATCAGTGAAGTGCGTGCGTACCTGCAAAAAATAGATTCAAATAAATCTCCGGGCCCCGACAATTTATCTCCTCGCGTGTTAAGAGAATGTTCCCATAACGTTAATGTTCAACAAGTCATTAGCACAGGCTTGTCTGCCTCTAGAGTGGAAAAAGGCCAAGGTTACCCTCGAAACGAATGATTTGATAACTGATAATCAGCATGGATTTCGTAGTAATCGATCTTGCCTTACTAACTTAATAACTTTTTTCAACGACGTTTATTCAAGTTGGGACGCCCGAGCCCCATATGACGTAATTTACCTGGACTTTCAGAAAGAGTTTGATAACGTTCCCCACGTTAGGCTTATTTCAGAACTGCGTTCCCACGGTATTAGTGACGATCTATGTGCGTGGATTCATGACTGGCTCACCGACAGAGAACAGCGTGTACTTCTTAATGGTGAAGCATCCGATTGGCAACCCGTAACTAGTGGCGCGCCCCAAGGTCCGTCCTGGGGCCAACACTATTCATAATTTACGTGACAATAGCCAAATTCGCCGACGACACCCAATTAGGAGGTACGGTAACAATTGCGAGATCATCCAATCAGACTTAATAAGACTTGCCGATTAGAGCGAAAAATGGCAAATGTGTTTCAACGTAGATAAATGTAAAGTAATGCACATAGATGAAAAGAATCCTAACTTTAAATATCAGCTTCAAGGACATGAGCTCATCGAAGTAAAACAAGAAAAATATCTTGGTGTCATTATCAGTAACACTCTTAAAATGAGTGATCAATGTTCTGTGGCGAGTAAAAAAGGGAATATGATGCTAGAAACTTTGATTATAAATCACCCGAACTTATGAACAGATTATATTTAGAATTTGTAAGACCACGCCTAGAATACGCCGTTCAGTTCTGGTCACCGAATTATATAAAAGATCAAGTTTTGCTAGAAAGGATACAGCGACGAGCAACCAAACAAATTTCAGCGCTCCGTAACTTGACGTATGACGAGCGTTTAAAGCGTTTAGATATGTTTTCTTTAAAGAAGCGAAGAGTAAGAGGGAACTTAATTTAAATGTTCAAAATCCTTAATATATTCGAAAACATTAACCCAGATAGTCTATTTCAGAGAGACACCAACACAATAACACGCAGCAACGGTATGAAGCTAAAGGGAAACCGATGTAACACATTGGCGCGCAGAAGTTATGTCAATAATAGAGTCGTCGATCACTGGAATAGACTTCCACCGTTAGTAGTTAGCGCACATAATATTAATAGCTTCAAGTCTTCATTGGATAAGTATTTCAGGGATATAAGATTTTACTGACCCTTTTTCATATGTTTCAGGCAGTGAGATGTGGGATCAGTAAGGTTAACAGGATATTGGAGCGTACCCCTGTATCGAAGGTAAACGAGGATCAAGCCTCTACCGGTAACCCCTTAAACTATATCTCACCCCATCGTGAGCAGTCCAATTTAATACTAGCTTTTATTCATTTATTTATTTATTTATTTATTTATATTTTTTTATGACAACTACATACACTGTTTACTGACCCTTTTCGCCAGTCTCAGGCAGCATGCAGCCCAAGTACAACCTGAAGACATTAGTTTCACCCACAGCTTAGGTCACCAGTAGCGTAAGTTAAGGGTAGTAATTTCCTCTTATTTCTCTCTTTACTGTAAAATTTACATGTCCCTTTCTTCCTTAAAGGCACATGGTGTTCTCTTCTAACTATTTCCTGCCGGCACGATGCCGGAGGGGAGGGGAGTGGGGAGTAGCCTTCATCTGTTCTATCCTGTCCTACCACACGTAGTTTACTAGTGGTAGCTTTAGTAAACAGACACCCTCCCCATAGACCGACAGGTCTTCTGGTGTATGTTCCTATGTATTCCTATTTATTCCTTCCAGAGGCTCACAGACCCCGGGGGAAGCTTCCAGCACAACACTATGTTATCAAAGTAGCATGCTCAGTGAAAATGGTGATTTGAGGTGTATATGGGTGTTACAGTGGCTCAACTGCGGAAAGTCGTCAAGTTATTAAGTTCATTAGGTTTCCTAGAGACAAACACACCTTGAAGAAGTGGATTTTGGCCTACATACGAAAAGATAAAGTGAGGGTGAAGTCTGCGCGGGTGAGGTCCAAACATTTTCCACGAAAGTGATAACATTAAAGAAAAGCCAATAAAGCTCTATAGTGAAAGTTTCGTAAGGGTAAATTCATTTATTTAAAAAATTGCGTAAATATTATGCAATATATGCATGTATAAAAAAAAAAAATACTTTCATTATATGACAAGATTAGTTACCCCCGTAAATTAAGTTGTAGAAAACTAATGTTAATAAAAGTTAAGAAAACGTAAACATCGATGGTAAACAAAATAATATTTCTGCAGCTTGTTTACCATGTTTCTCACATTATTTATGTTATTGTATACTATTAGCCAACACAACAGCTGCCTAATTTAATTACTTATCCTTAGCAATAAAAAAAACGCAAAATCTGACCATGAATAAGAATAAATAAGGGTTTTCTAGTACATTTTATACCATTAGAGCAGGGTGAAAGTGAACCAGATGACGCACCGCAGTTATGACGTCATCGATTACGTTTCAGTTTCAGGCGGCAGCAAAGGCAAGGAAGGCCGAGACTGTGCTCCCTCCTAGTGAATACTGGAGCTTCTTCAAAAGTTCACATTATAAGAACTTAATAAAATAAAACGTTAAAGAGGGGGATACCCCAAAGGTGGGGATGGCAGGCCTCTTAAGGAATTTGCTCGTGCCTGCCGCCACATTGAGGAGCGGGAGGAGGTCCAAATATCTCATTACCTTCAAACTGTGTGAAGCTGCATAGCCTGCCACCATCAAGAGCGGTATGGTTGCGTGAATATGTCAAGGCCAGACGGTTCTGATGGTAATAGGACTGACTGAAGATAGCAGAACGTCGGTCCCTACTTCAATCGATTCCAAGTATGATTATACCTTCACCAGGTTTATAAGGAACTATAGCAAACAAGAACAAATGTAAGTGCATGTATAATAAATATAAGTCCAGTACATTCCCGTGGTCTCGACCAGACAGACAGGACACAGGTGACGCGGCAGCCTGACCCGGCAGCTGAGAGTGGTTCCTCGGGTGTAGGGAAGACAGTAGAACAGCTGCCTTGAAGACGTCAGTTGATGCAGGGTTACGGGCTGAGTAGAATGGCAGCTACCAGAGAACCCGATCTTGATGACGTGAGAGCAACAGATGAATCCGCGCGACGGACAGGCAGTGTCAGCTGGCGTGGAGACCCCTGAACCGGGTAGGGTGAACGGGAGGCACAAGCAGACCGTTGCCCACGTGGCTGCTTGACCCCAAAGGTGAGAGAGAGGTGCTTGGACTCTCAAGGTCTTGATAGTGGTGCAGTGGTTAACTCCGCTCTGATGGTGCTCCCTGCAGAACCCGCCAACATAGACTCGCCTCGTTGCCCCGGGGAATCAGTGTATCCCGGAAGTGAAGCAGAGAAAGCCTCGAGACGGTGGACGAAGCAAGGCAGGGTTGTGAAGCATCAAAACCACAACTGATGGTGTAGCGGATAACAATCAATAGAGGCATGAACCTTGTAACTGTCCCCGAGTGTAAATACCAGCGTGTGTGTGTGTGTGTGTGTGTGATAGTTCAGCCCTCACAGAATATATAAAACATTATCTCATTGGTCTTCTTTTAATGATGTATAGCATTTTATTTGATTCATAAAGAGATGATTATTATACCATGATCCCAGAATTTCTCTGGGATTTTAATTATTTTACAAAATTTCTTTATCTTTCAGATACTACGTGGAAGACCATAACACTGCCCGAGTGGGGAGGGAATGCTACTTAAATATCCAGAGAGGAGGACCTAGTGTTCAGAATCTACCTGGAAAAATACAGGCCTAAGCTGACCCTGGGAAGAGCAGAACGGGACATATATCCCGTTTTCCGTTACCAGGGCAATGGCATTGTATGACGATCAAGCAACGGGGCCAAGGCTTCAGCTGCCGTTTACAGCAGTGGCCAAAATTCTCAACAGAACTTTCAAATTAGGACACCCAGAGTCAGCAAAAATCTGACTTCGAGGATATCCAGCATTTGGAGATATCTATCCCGTAAAGGAATGTATAGCGAAAAGTCTTCGAAGGTATCCCAGGCCCTAGCACACACCAGAGAAACTGCTGCAAGATATTACGATCAGGCGTCCCAGTTAAGAAACATCATGGAGGGGGTAAACATAATTAGAATGACTGAGGAGTATGAGGTAGGTATCATGCAATTACTATACTTTTTATTGATAGTATTTGTTATTATATGATAATATACTGTGACTGTTAATTGAAAGAATAAATAGACATTGCAATACATCCACAGTCCTCATACTTCGACCACCTATCTCCTCCAGGAGAAGAAAGAGAAGAGCCATCATTCCTTCCCCACAACGTAAGTGTAATGAGTCCCTTTAATGTAAAGTTTATTACTCAATTAATAGGTACAACTTGTTTTGATACCTACCTGAATTTTTTTTTCAAATTATTATCAGACCAGGAGGTGGAGGAAGTCCAGGGCGAAGCACCCACCCAAGAAGACAGTGAGGAATCAGACCCTTCCTTGCTTCCCTTGTTACGTATAGTGACTCCTCATGAAACGAAACTCATTGCTCAATTAAAGGTACAACTTATTTATATACTTACCTGTTTTTTTCTTCTTACTATTAACAGGACCAGAAGGTCGAAGAGACACAACAAGAACCTACACTAGGTCAAAAGGAGGAGGAGTCACAGACGTCCTTGCTTCCCTTGGTATGTAGTATATTGACTACGCATAATAAGAAGTTTATTGCTCAATTATAGGCGCGACTTGTTTATATACTTACAGTATTTTTCTCTTCTTGTTATTTCCAGGACCTGGAGGTCAAAGACCCCATACAAGCTTTACTCACACAAGGTGAAGGGGAAAAACCCGATTCCTCCTTGTTTTCCATGGTAGGTATATTGACTCTTCTTAAAACGAAGTTTATTGCTCAATTACAGGTACAGCTTATTTATATACTTATCTGTTTTTATCGTCTTACTATTAACAGGACCACAAAGTCAAGACGCCACACAAGAACCTACACAAGGTGAAAAGGAGGAGTAGTTGTTGGTGGTAGCGAGTTTTCTAAGTGCTAATCGGTTCACGGATAGAGGAAGTCATATCCGCCAGGGTTACTTTATTGGACAAAAATACAACAAGTCATTGAGACAAACACAACACAAAGAAAACGTGTTTGTGTGAATGTTGTTTGTGTAGGTTAACATTTAAGTGTTGGTGTATGTGTATAACAATGTGTAACGGTGGACAACAAAAGGACATAGACGGACAGTCAAAGGTAAACGAGAACAAGAAAGATAAACATTGAAGACACGACGCGGACAGAGACAAGTACTGACGATGAACATGGAAATACATAATGTTAAAGTCTTTATCTGCAGTGCACCATTTTCTTATGTGTCACTGAGGGGAAGGAACACGCGATTCGAGCGGTGAGTGCTACATAGTACTAAATACACCTTGCTTCCCTTGGTATGTAATATATTGACTACTCATAGGAAGAAGTTTATTGCTCAATTATAGGTGCAAATTGTTTATATGCATGTCTGTTTTTTCTCTTCTTGTTATTTCCAGGACCAGGAGGTCGAAGACCCCATATAAACTTTACCCACCCACGGTGAAGGGGACAAACCAGATTCCTCCTCGTTTCCCTTGGTAGTTATATTGACTCCTCTTAAAACGAAGTTTATTGCTTAATTATTGGTAGAACTTATTAATACACTTGTTTATATACTTACCTATTTTTTCTCTATTGGCATTAACAGCATCACTTTCTGCAAAGAGATGAGACTACACCTCTTCCCTCCTTCGCCTCCCCTCCTGCCTACGACTTGAACTCTCTCAAGAGGAGGGTATCAGGACACCTCTCCTTCCGATTCTGACCTTGCTTTTGGCCACCTCTTCTGATTCTTTTTTAGGAGCAGCGATTAGCGGCTTTTTTTTTTTACCCTTGAACTGCCTCCCTTGTTGTAAAAAAAAGTAAATAAAACGCATATTTGACTTATTTCACCAGCTTGCTCATTTTCTTCCTTATTTTTTCTGGAATTATTGATTTCTCTTTTTAAAATCCTAATCCTAAAAAAAAGTCTACATCTTACAAAATATGTAATTACATCTAATGGTAAATTCATAATTTCATTAATATCTTTTGACAGCTTTTAAATTATATTCCTACTGGGCTTTAGTTCCCCTTCTCCATGGTAAGATACAAACATGTCCTCCAATTGTTATAGCTGTGGAAAAAAATATATTGCTTTGTACCATAAGGTTTCCTCTACTTAAGGTCCTTATGGTACTTGTATGTCTATTATTATGGTCCGCATCGTACTTATATGTCTATTCTCTTGCAAAGATTAATCATTCGGAAACTTATGAAACATCAGAGTTCCCTCTTTTTTTTAACACAGACTTGCAGCCAGATACTGAACAACTGCAAGGCATTGTGATTCGAGGAGAACAAGCAACCCATACACCACCGCTTCCGGCTGAGTACTGAGGCGTAAATCATAGCTGAACCCACCAGCCTAATGACGTCATGCGCCACTTGATTCAAAATTTGACACGCTTTCCGGTAGACCCATTGTCCTTTGATCCTGAGTGTGTGAACTCACTAATGGATGCGAAGATGAATTCACGGGAGAAGTTGTCTGGAGATTACCATTTGGTTAAATAAGTCTGGTTAGAACCAGCACCCGTACCGGGGACAGGTTATATTAGGTTCATACTCGTCGCTTTCGCTTTCGTCGCGCGATTTATGTTTCCTCGTATTATTTCTGATATAGAGCAAGCTCTATGGTGAAGCATTGGGTTATTGAGCTGCTGTGAGTGGCTATCATTATTTTAAATATAATTTTTTTTTTAATGATTTTTGGTCGCGCAACCCTCGCCTTCCTACGGTTGGAGATACATCTTGAACAGGTGGACTTGGCGGGGCTGCTAACTGGTAAGCATCATTGTGGCTAAAACTCCCCGAAGGTTACAGGATATATTTTCCATATCTCGACCAGCACACAAGGTGGGGAAACGCCCCAGAGCCGTGCCAGTCTCAGTATAGAAAAGTTTGGTTAGCATGATGATGAGATGAGATTAATTAAGATAATGGACAATGAGAAAACTGAAACAAATATATTATGCTATATATATCAAACAATAAGGTTAACCTTACACATTATCATGGCTACACCTAAATCTAGGCTGTAGTACACATTGGTCCTTGTAAGTACATGAGGCACATGTTACATTTATTTTAACATTTTTATATGCAAACAATATGTTATTTTTATTTTATTTTACACACTTAATCCAGACTAATACCTTAAACAAATCAAATTATGCCTATATTTAAATTTAGGCTACAGCTCACTTTGGACCTTGTGGGAGGTTACATTTTTTTTTCAGGGACGCCTTTGCACTTTTGACATATTTATGTTTGTTTCTAATTTTTTCAGCCGACCAGGGGGCGTAGCGGGAGTCCATTTCGACCATGTATTCACGAACCTCCTCCCACAGTGCCATCACGGAATTCAGCCTCCTACTCCTATTACACGTTTTCATGGCGAGTGTAATGTCTTTGCAATTTTTTTTGCGGTGTCTAATGGCATTGCCTCTGCCATATCCTCAGTGTCAATATGGAGTACAGAGAACATATTGGCGGTTCCCAAGGATGTCATCACGCTGACATTGTCTGGAAAGTCGCTTCCAGATGAGACGACACTTCTGAAAATGAGACATCTCCTAGGCCTGAACAGCTGCACGTTGCTTTGTTCATTACACGCAGCTTTGTTCATGATACCCGCTTTACATGAGTTGCTTCTACTTACTCTTCCTCACTGACATCAGCTTGCTCCCCTTGTGGTTTAGAGGGGCCATCGGGCACCAGGAAACTCTCTGTCTCCCTAGAGCGGCCTTCCTCATTGTCAGCCTTGTCTAAGGGGTTAGCGAGCATCACAGAGGGCACAAGGCTTTGCTCTTGCGGCTCCTCATCGCCAGCTGGAGCTCTAGATATAAAATTAAACAGAACATTACGTATGGGTATAATTAGTATGATTATTGACCAATTATTTTATAATCTTAAAGTTAAATACGTGCTCACAGAGCAGATTCCTTTCGTAGTGGGATGAGTTACACCGGTCTCGGTGTCGGTGGCAGCTGCTTCGGCCCTGAGTGCCGTGAGGGTGCTCACCATCGTCTTCCCGGGCTCTATCTTGTCGCTCTGCCCGTAGTAGCTTGTGGCCGTTTCTAGAGAATGGCAACACTGAGTGGCCACTTTGTGCCTCCAAGTTGGATCATGATTCTTCTCCCACAGTGGTGTAATTTGGGACCGGCGCCATATGCGGGAAGTTATCTTACTCCCTGCTGCGGCTTTGAGGGCTACTTTACAGATCAGTCGGCTCAAGTTTGAGAAAGTCAACTTCGAGCAGCAGGAAGTACCGGTCATCTGTATCTGGTTTGGGAATACATAGCACTCTGGAGAAGTGCAGGTTGTTACCTGTGGCCGGTAGTAAATTACATGAGCCTCATGTGTCTGCCGCTCAGCTTGATTCATAAAAATGAGTGCGGGATCTGGAAGAAAACACTAGGTTAGACCATTATGATGATATATTTTTTTCCGGCCTTCCAAGACCATTTGATACTCTATGATATAATCCACAGCATTATATACCTTGTGTTGCAGTTTTGTATCGTGCAATCTGCACGATGTAATCTGCAACACCAGTCTTTGGGTCCTTCCTCTCTTCAAACTCCTTTGGGCGCCAGAGATTTTTAATCATCATCGTGGTGATGATGACGTCTCTCAGGCGGGTGATGTCTGTCTTGGTCGCGGTCTGAAGCAGGATCGGTTAGAAATTGCCTGGCAATGTCTAACGTGTTGTTGACGTTGGCTGAGGTCATGATCCTTCCTATGACTTTCAGCGTCACATTTTCCTCTCTTTTGGCGTCTAGCTTGGCCCATTTCAATTGCTTCCTCCTTCCGTAGTTTCACTGGGGAGAAAAACTATATATTTACCAAAATGTATAACAAACACATAAATATAGCAAAGATATGCAAACAACACACAGGATAGGTTTACATACCTCTCATTACTTTGATGAGTTTTGTAGTCGCTCTGTTTTCTTGGTCATCTATTTGATAGATCTCCAGGTCGGACAAGGCGAGGCAATCTACCGCTCGCTGGGAAGCTTCGAGAAATTTACTTTCAATACCTTCTTTGATTCTAGGAATCCCAGAGGAGGTTCAGTTCTATCCATATTATCAAACAACTTGCAAATCGTTGGGCCGTTGAGAGTGGTCAGGACATCATAGTTGATTTGGTGGGTGAGAACGTCGTTCACCATCCGCATATGCGCCTGCCTGGAGCTGTTAATCAGATAACAATTCTTCTTCAAGTAGTCTTCAAAGTGTAGGAGAAACGCCTTTACTCCATCATTCAGTGTAATTACCATTGTTCCTGCTGCCACTTTCACCGGCTGTAGTTTCTCAACTTCATCTGGTAGAACCAGAGATTGCCGCATTAACTTTGATGAAGTCCTGTGATTTTCTTTGAAGCCGGTGAACTTTGTCTACATGTATATCGAACCTTTTCACCCTCTTATCACATATACTACATTCCTTTCTGGGTACTTTTGACAGTTGCACCTGTAGTTTGTTTGGTTGAAGGCTTTTTGGTGGCTGAGTCGTCATAGTAACGGCCCCGTGTTCAGGAGGACGCGAGTTCGATCCCCGCCCGGTGCCACCAAGCTGGGATTTTTCAGCCGCCGCCGAGTGGCTTAAAACTACCCAGATGCTGTCCAGAAGACCACCTATCTACCCGAACTCTAGATTCTAGGATCAAAGATGAGCTCTGGGAGGGCAGCATGAGCCAGTGCAAGATGGCGCCACTATAAACACTCGCCTGCGCCAGAACGGGCTGGGCCGACCATCAGGACCCACCGGAAAGAAGCCTTGGACCGATCATCAGGATCCACCGGGAAGAAGCCTACCGGCACAATAGGCCGCAATGTAAAAAAAAAAAAAAAAAAAAAAAAAAAGTGACTTGACATGTTGTTGTAAGTTCTTATACTTGCGGATGAGCTTCGCTTGCTCGTCTCTGTCAAGTATCTATGGCACTGACTAATGTGCCGTCTAATGTTGATACTTCTTCCGCTGCATCTTGCCACTGGACACGGGTGTCTGAAATATATAAACGGCAATTAGTTTATGAGTACATTCTTATGTATGCATTAACGTTAGCACATTTACTATAAGCAGATCGATTCGTTGACAAAATTCTATACTCACTGTCGTCTGCTGCGAGAAGCTGTTCTTGCGCGTAGTCTATGCCGTACAACAAGCGCCTTGAGCCTGTCGGCTTGTTCAATTTTGACGGACTCCCAGAACTTTTCAGCTAGTCGCAACATCTCTCTCTCTCTCTCTCTCTCTCTCTCTCTCTCTCTCTCTCTCTCTCTCTCTCTCTCTCTCTAGGATCTCTAATTTATTTATTTCTTCTTTATGAAAGGTAACTTCAATTTTGAAATGTTCCTTAATTTATGTCAGGGTTGGAACCCTACCGTAAGTGGCAAAAGCTCCCTGCACCTTCCGCCGCCTGGTAGGGTTCAGTTGTCCCTTTCTCATAATATCCTCAGGCTCCAAGCCGTCGGTGGCTGAAGCCAATAATTATATATAGTTATTTCCTTTTGAGTTATTTTTTGGGCAGATTCAGGCTGTTCTACATCTTAATCTGAAGAGGCTTTTGTACTGCCCTCCGCTGAGGCTGCAGTGTCCTCTGCAATGTCCTCTGAGAAGTTCACCTCTACTAGAGCAGAAGCTTCTGTAAGGGAAAGAGTCCCATGTAAGAACCCAGTTAACGAACATATTTACCAATGTCAAATTATTACCGTTGAGAGAACAGCCCGTACCTTCAGGGCTTTCTATAGTTGGTGTGGGCTGTGCAGGTTCATCAGTCCAGTGACTTCAGCCTGGCTTCGGATCCTCTTCCCTTTTTTTCTTGCGTCTGTTGAGGTCTTTTGTAAAAGCCAATAAGGCCTCTTCCTCTGACGAGTACAATGACCCATGCTGCCGTTTAAGGGACTTGCACTCCACTCCAACATCATAGCTTTTATCCGCGTCAGAGTCATCCAACAATGGCAAGCTCCCTCGGGTTGACTTGTCGCTGCTCAGACGCGACTTTTCACTACGGGAGTCCATACCTGTAAACCGGTTTCATTTACCGCCTGTGAGAAAGACAACATTAAAATTTCACTGTTAAATAATCAAATACAGCTAATAGTAGTGTAAAGGCTTAGAGATTGCAAGAACTACGTTCGCCTCCAATGCCGAAGGTTCAGGATAGAAAATGATAGGTATCTCAGGAGTGGGAAGAACACTTTGCTTTAATATTAAGTTTATTAAATAACAAGTTTTATTAACTTGTTATTTAATAAACCTAATGTTCAGTTAGCATGTGTTTGCCTTCCCACCCTGAGATACCTATTTTCACTGACATAACTCCTCCAACACGTACAGTAATCTAACCGTCTAGCATCCTCTCCACACGAATGATAATACCTAAATAGTAATCACATTACAGGCAGCTAAGAAAGAGCACGAATAATCATGGAGAGGAATGATAGAAAAGGTTAGACTTACCTGGTGCGGAGTCGTATACACGGAAGTCAATCAGGACAACCGAGGAAACGCTGTGCACAATCACCACAAAGCTGTAACAAACATCAATAATGAATTCCCCCAAACACGTAACAGTGATATAACCGTCTATTAATCCTCACCATAGTAGTTCAAGTATTGCAACAACACAGCCTTTAGGCCAACACTGTGGGGAGGTTAAATAGAACAAGGTTAAAGATCACCTGGTGTGGGTCGTGACAGTAGCATATATGTAACGTAGCACAGCTCAAGACGAGACCAGAGGCGGCAGGATAAGTGTTCCGTTCCCTCTCTATACAGCGGCTTGAACAGACAGAGAGAGAATCACTTCAGCCCACGAAAGTGATGTCTTCTAAATGAGAACCTCAGCCCAGAGTGGTGTGGATGTATGTTGCCGGCAGAAGACTGGAGGTCACTGCGGATATTAACCGTGGGCGTCGGCTATGGGAAAGCTGAGAAGTGGCCGAGACACGGCAACATTACACTGCATTTGAGACTATGAAATGAGCATGGAACGTATATCAGAGTACTCCTCTCATAACCATAAAGAAGTTACAAAATATTTACTTATACTCAAACTCCATCATTGTTGGGTGGTGTGGGTTACAAAATCAAGTCTCGTGACACGTGGCATCTAGCCTAGAGTCGCGTGTTGTCTATTAGAGAAATTTTGACAAGTGATTACTGTATGGATAGCTAATTCAGTCTGCCGTGACCTTACAGCACCACGTATGACATATAAGCCCACCTCAAGATCAATCAACCACCACAATGACCCAGTTCATGCATGGCGGGTTGCTCTATGCCGCCACCGCCTACAATTAGTTCGAATTAGGCGTTTTGAGCCGAGCCCAAAACTGGGTCCGCCGTTTCAGCGGACCGACTCGCGGGAGCCCAAAAATGGGTCCACCGACGCTGCCGGGTTAAAGAGATGGAGATCAGTCAACACCACTGATTATCCTCGCGGGTTCGAAGCGTGCATCGGCAATTCACGTGAAGCATCACGCGTGGATAAGTGGTAGTTACGGTGGCGTGATGTTCCTACGCACACGGAAACACACACACACACACAAACACACACAGTTATGTGAGGGTTGCCGGCGGCCCTTACACATCCCCCCAAAGAAGAATCTACTTCATATGATAAATTTCTCAACCTAGGAATCATCTTTGTTACTCTTCGTTGAACCCGTTCCAACTTTTCTATGGCTTTTATGTAGTAGGGAGACCAAAACTGTACACAGTACTCTAGACGGGGTCAAACCAACGAATTATACAGTTTTAATATTACTTTTTCCGATTTATTATTAAAGACTCGTCTGATGAAGCCAACCAATTTGTTTGCAGATTTAACTACCTCTGAACAATGCTGACCGGGCTTTAAATATATTGATATAGTGATTCCAAGATCCTTTTCTTTACTTACTGCAGAAAGTTGTTGGCCATTCATTACGTACTGAACGCGACTGTTATTTTTTTCCGATGTGCAACACTTTACATTTGTCAACGTTAAATTTATTTTGCCATTGATTGGCCCAACGTGCAAGTCGATCTAGATCTGATTGCAGAGCCTCTTCGTCGAGTGTCGCAGTTATTTTACTAGCAATTTTTGTGTCATCAGCAAATTTTGAACCTTTGCAAGTGAGCCCATCATCGATATCATTAACATACATTAAGAAGAGCATGGGGCCAAGCACTGATCCTTGAGGTACGCCGCTTCTGACGTCGAGCCAGTTAGATGTAACACCGTTTAGAACTACTCTCTGTTTCCGCTCAGAGAACCAGTCCACAAGCCAATAATTGTGAATGTTACCCGAGATACCGTGCGCCAATAGTTTGCTGAGCAATCGTTGGTGGGGGACCTTATCAGTTGCCTTTTGAAAATCCAGATATATGATATCTACTGATCTCCTTTCATCGAACACCTCAAAAATATAATGAAAAAAAAATCAAGTAAGTTAGTTAAACACGAACGTTTACTACGGAAGCCATGTTGCGAATTATTTATCATATTATTTTCTTCAAAAAAAATCACCATATTGTCGCGTATGATAGTCTCCATTAACTTACAAACAATCGATGTCAGGCTAATTGGTCGATAGTTTTCTGGATGATGGTGTGACATTTGCAAGTTTCCAAACTGTCGGAACTTTTCCAGCTGTTAAAGATTTATTGAATATGATGGAGAGCGGTTTACAAATTTGATGTTTGATTTCTTTAAAGACCCTAGGGGTAATTTTGTCTGGACCAGGAACTTTGCTTACTTTAATCTTTTCAATTGTGCGTAAAATATCACTTTCTACGATGAGCACGCCACTTAACATCTTTTCGGTCCTTCTAACCTCCGGTGGTTGAGGTGATAAACAATCTTCGTCGGTAAATACGGATGCGAAAAAGTTATTTAGGATTGTAGCTATTTCATTTTCATCGTTCGTGTGGTTTCCATTATCATTAGCAAGCGGTCCGATACCACAAGTGAGTGACTTTTTATTATTTACATAGCTAAAAAATTATTTAGGATTAGTTTAATCGTTTCCGCTATATATTCTTCAAGATTTTTCTTGCTTCGTTTTATTATATTCTTGGTTTCGCGGCGAATTCTGTCCAACTCTAGTCAACCTCACTCTGAGTTAATATGTATCTACTGTATACGCGTTTTTTAAGAGATAGGGTATTTTGAATTTCGTTATTCCACCATTTGGGTTTCCTCTTAAAAGCTAAACGTCTGTTTCGATAGGGTACGCATATGCTTATGGCACTGTTCAATAATGTGGTGAAGGCCCCCCAAGATTTATCAATATCTGTTTCCGCCGAGATTTCAGTCCAGTCAGAATTATTTAGAATTGATCGTAGTCTTACGAAATTCGCTCTCTGATAATCAGGCACCTTTTCTTTGCTAGGAGTTACTTTACTTTCTTTCATATTGATGATGTTTGGCTCTGTCAGATAGCGGTACTTGGTAATATGCTTTACACAAGCCCAACTGAGAAATACCTAGAACCTGAAAACGTATACAAGTCCTCTTCCATATTGCAAATAGGCTCAGCATGAAATACAGTGACAGAGTTTAATTGACGATAATCAACTGCCATTCTAAAGGAGCCATCTGGCTTTCTTACCATCACTACAGGTGAAGAGTGCTGGGATGCGGAGCGTTGAATGATGCCTTGCTGCAGGAGTGTTTCCACCTCTTTCTCAAAATAGGGTTTGAGGTGAACTGGGACCGGATAAACCTTACCCCGAGCTCTGTCTGTGATTGTGAGCAAAATGTCATGCTCCATGGTATTAGTGCAACCAGGAGTGTTAGAGAATACGTCGAGGAATCCACCTAGGTCTCTTAATCCTTTTTGCTGTAAATCAGCCAGGTGAGAATTGATCTCGGGTTCGGTGTCCTGCTGGTCGTCGGTCACACCATCAGGGGTCAGAGGCAACTGGTTAGAATAATCTTGGCAGTCGTCGACTCTGATGACTGGAGTAGCCTTCTGCCAGTCTGCTTCTGGATTCGAATCTTCGAGTGTAGAGATCTCATCCAGAACAGATGCTTGCATGGATTGTACTCGACGAAAATACTTCTTTAACAAGTTCACATTATAAAGTTTAGGACCTCTAGGAGTGTCAATCAAATAATCAACTTTACCACGTCTATCTAATACTTCGTATGGGCCTTTCCATGCGATAAGTAGCTTACTTGTTTCGCTCGGCAGCAATACAAGCACTTCATCTCCGGGCCGGAACTGACGGTCTTGTGATCTCACGTTCAAGTAGGCTTTATATCGGCGGGCACTTATATTGGCATTTTGTGCCGCTCTCTTGGCACACACTGACAGCTTATCCCGGAGCTCAATCACATACGTGAAACAGCTTCTCTCCTGCCCTTGGATGTTACGATCCTCCCACAAATCTCGCATAGCAGTTAAAGTTCCTCTCATGGAACGGCCGTATAATAAATCAAATGCAGAGAAGCCAGTTCTGTCTTGGGGAATTTCTCTGAGGTCAAACAAAGTTAGTATTAAATACCTATGCCATTCCTTAGGTTTGTCTTCACAGAGCTTCCTCAGCGAGGCCATCAAAGGTCCATGAAGTCGTTCAATGCGACCGTTGCTGCTGGGGTGGAAGGGTGTAGTAAAGATAGGCTTTACACCAAGTAGCTTATGTAGTTCTGAAATCAAGTTAGAGGTGAACTGAGTACCTCGGTCTGATAACACTTCCAGAGGAATACCAACACGGGAAAAGATGGAAAGTAGGGCTTCAGATACAGATATAGAATCAATATCCTTTTGGGGTACTGCTTCCGGGAAACCCGTAGCAAAATCAATCAGAGTTAGGATATACCTGTGACCATCTGAAGACGGAGGTGACAAGGGACCCACCAGATCAATGGCAACCCTGTAAAATGGTTCCGTAATTACTGGCATCGGCTTCAGAGGAGCCGGGCGAACCCTTCCCTTTGCAGAGAACCGCTGGCACTTGTCACAGGAACGGCAAAGTGCTCGTATATCCACTTCCATTCCTGGCCAGAAGAAATGTTCCAGGATTTTCATCTCAGTCTTCCTGTGGGAGAAGTGGCCGGCGAGAGGGCTCTCATGGGCAACAGATAGGATAGGATAGATAATGAACTGAAAGGTGGAGTCATTCCTAACTTGGTCAATAACAGCAGAGTCAGCCTTACCCCTTATATCGTTGAAAGAAGTACACGACGCCTGTAACTGTCCGAACTCATCAGGAGTTATAGCCAGTGGCTGCAAGGCTGGTAGGGCAAGGGGGTGTAGCCGCTTCATTCTACTGGAGCGTGTTGATACAGCATGTACCTGTGCAGAACTGGTGTGTTTGGCAGGATGTTCATCAGTGGTAGCGACAAGGGCAACAGGTGGCTCAGGCACGTCAGGAGTGCAGGCATCCTCTGGTGGAATATGACATACAGAAGAGGTGCAAGGAGGCCGGGAACACTTTCTAGAACAGCAGGCTGGATGTCCGGTGGAGAAGTCTGGAAGTGTTCAGAATCATTTTGGGCCTTTACCCCTGAAACATTTCCAATTAAGGCAGTAGCAAACTTAACAGGGGCCCGGACTACGTATGTCCATCCAGTATACTATGGACATCTAAGATAACAACGCAATACCGGGAACTCATCGACACGCCCCAAATAATCTGCGACATGATCTACTTGACAGTTACTAACATCAGCGTCAGGCAGGGACTCCTCAGAGACGATGATACATGAACAACCAGTATCTCTGATAATGTAGGAAGTCCAGGCACCATTAATAGTGCCAGAAGCTCTGTAATTAGGAACACTAGGATCCCCCCAACAGAAGCCTACCTTATGTGGCTGAGCAGCGGTGCCGTCCTTCAATGCTCTGGGGTTCTTGGGGCATCGAGGCTGAATATGGCCCTCTTCTCCACAATTGTGACACCGTATAGCCGACGAGCTGCCCTTGGCGGGAGTAGCCTGATAAGGTTGTGCTTTAGATAAGGAGGAAGATAGTTTAGAGGGTTTCTTACTAAAGAGATGGCCAAATTGTGGGTTGGAGTACACATTGTGAGCAGACGTCCAATTGTCAGCAAGCTGTACAGCGGCCAACAGAGTAGTTGGTAGGCGTTCCTTCACAAAGAGACGCAAATCTGTGTTGAGGGACGAGAGGAATTGATCAAGTAACATGAAGTCTTTGAGAGAGTCATAATCATCGGTAACATTCGATATCTCTAACCAGGCCTGAAATAGTCTAGTTAAATGAGTTGAGAACTTCTGGTAACTTTCCCCACCCTAATTTTAGCACTGCGAAACTCCGACCGATAACCGTCTGGAGTCTTATTGAACCCGGTGAGGAGTTCTTTCTTAAGGAGGGGATATGAACTTGTAGTTTCAGGTGATAGCTAAATATATATTATCAGCAGCCTTACCAGTAAGCAAACTACCAAGTCCTACTGCATAAGTATCAGATGGTACTATAAGCAAATCAGCAACTCTCTCAAACCGTACCAGATAAAAAGCAATATCTTCTCCCTCTTGATAATGAAGTAAACGGGACTTACATATTCCCCGTGAGACATTGTCTGAGGAGTAGATGAACCCTGTGCAGCTATAGGATCGAGTTCAACTTCCTTTTCCCCGTCGAAGGGGAGTCACCTTGTCGTGGTGACGGGGCTTGAAGCAAGATCGGCGGCACCACCTACCGTGGTGGCTTGCCCACCTCGATAGGTCTCGATGTCCGTTGGCCTCGTGGACCAAGTGTTCCCCCCTCACCACCGGTAGAGGAGGCCTACTGGTGATGTTGCCTTCTCCCGCCCTGCCCTTTTACCACCCAGGGTAGGGCTAGTCCCCACGTGTTTGCCGTGCGTGACGTCCACCGCGGGGCAGGGTGTAGTTTCTCCCGGTGGGCAACACGCTCCTTTGGTGGGAGGGTTGGGGTAAGACGGGTGGTTCAGTGTGGCACCAATGAATCAATCGGCTGGTCATGCGATGGCTAGGGTCAAGTGGTCACTGCCGGGTGGACGGTCGCAACGGTCCCGCGGCCGCCGTTAAACACCTGGCACTGGATGCGTATACTCCCCCATTACCCCTGGGGCTGTTGGGTGCGGTCTGGCCCCAACATTCAGCCTCCCCTTGTTGGGCTCCGTGGTGGGTAGGGTGTGGGGGAGTGAAACACCTCCCCTGTGTATGGGTAAGTTTCCCTTGCCTCGGCCTTCCTCTCTCCCTGACGTCCGCCTGTCCCCGATTACCCCTACACGGTCCTCTCTCGTCGCCACCTTGGAGCCTTTCACCGTTCCTGGTGGTGCCGCTGGAAAGTCCCTACCTCCTAGAGGGGCTGACCAAAACAAGTCCGTGCGACACAAAAGTCCACGTGTGTCTGACAAGGCTGCCTCCCATTCCGGGGGTAACTCTGATGTGCGTCCCTCTTCCAAGCTGGACGCACTTCAGATGGTGAATATCGATCCATCGTTTTCCTACCGTGCCTTGCACTCCTTACTCAAGCCATTTGGCACAGTCCTTCGTATCCGTCTCATTTATGATGGAGATTTAAAGTCAAACAGATGCTATGTGACCTTTGCTTCCAGCGCTGAAGCCCAGTCGGCGTGTGATGCTGTTGCGACTCTGCCTATCGCAGGTGCTGGATTTCAAGCGAAACTTCTCCGCTCTTCCAATATTTCTGACAGTGACATGGACTATGTCCCGAACCTCTTCGAAGACGCTTTGTTAGAGCCAACTCCCAGGGACAGCCATGTCCCTCCCCCTCGTTGGTTTGTTGCATACTATAGGAATGGGCGTAGCAACTTCATTCATGTTGCCAGGTACCTCGCCAAATAAATTGGCACGATCCCTGAGGGGAATCCGAAAAAAAAGTATGGGAAGGGAGTGTTAGTCAGGGCTAAATATATTACTCAAGCCAAAATGCTGCAACATCTACCATGCCCTGCTGACAACATGTTTGAAACGGTCAAAGCACACCATACCTTTAATTATAGTAAAGGGAGTATATATAATCATGACCTCTATGAGTTCTCTGATGAGGAAATACTTGGGATGTGCCCTAGTTCTGTTCATAAGGTGTCCAAGATGAAGGGTTCAGCTAACATGATACTTCTCACCTTTTTTGGTTCTACCCTCCCTGACCGTGTCAGTATTGGCCCTCTCCATCTTCGGGTAAAGCCTTTTGTTGACCGCCCTCTACAGTGTTTTTCATGTTACGGGTATGGTCATGGTAAGAAATACTGCACTGAGCCTTCTCGGTGTGGTAATTGTTCTGCATTAGGCTCACACTCCACGGCGGAATGTGAGTCAGATACCTATTGCTTATATTGCCAGGATGCTCACCATTTGTCTTCTAGACAGTGCCCACGATATCGCCTGGAACAGGATATTTTGCAGCTTGCAAATAATCAGTTTATCAGCCTTGGTAGTGCGCGCCGTGAACTCATCTACCGCCAGAAGGCCGGTACTGTAGCAAAGACGTACACCTCTTCGCTAGGCACTCGCTCTTCTGCCCAGCCCGCTGCTCAGGTGTCCTCTACGGTTTCCTGTCGGCCCTTTGAAGCTACTGTTATTACGTCCCATATTATATTTTCCCTTTTGTCCTTTGATTCTGTCGAGTCACCTCCTGGTTCTGATGGGGCTTCTCCGGCCTCGTCCCAGGTGATGCATGTTGATGTACATGCACCTCACATTTATTGATCCCGGTGCAATATGGTTTCCGAAAGATGCGCTCCACCTCGGATGCTCTTTTATCCTTGAAGTCCTCAGTTTGTGAGGCGTTTGCCAATAATCACCACCAGGTGACCGTGTTTTTTGATCTGGAGAAGGCCTATGACACAGCTTGGTGTCATGGAATTTTACTTAGCCTGTTTGAGTTTGGTCTTCGTGGCCGTCTCCCTGTTTTTATTCAGGCGTTTTTATCTCGTCGTCTTTTACGGGTTAGAGTGGGGAGTACTCTTTCCGAGGTTTGTCCACTTGAGGATGGTGTACCACAGGGAAGGATTCTCAGTATTATGCTATTTGCTGTGGCTATTAATGGAGTCGTTGGTGTCCTGCCTGATGCCTGATGCCTATAGAGCCGGTAGGCTTTTTCCCGGTGGGTCCTGATGGTCGGCCCAAGGGTTCTTCCCGGTGGGTCCTGATGGTCGGCCCAGCCCGTTCTGGCTCAGGCGAGTGTTTATAGTGGCGCCATCTTGCATTGGCTCATGCTGCCCTCCCGCAGCTCATCTTTAATCCTAGAATCTAGAGTCCGGGTTGATAGGTGGTCTTCTGGACAGCATGTGGGTAGTTTTAAGCCACTCGGCAGCGGCTGAAAAATCCCAGCTTGGTGGCACCGGGCGAGGGTTGAACTCGCGTCCTCCTGAACGCGGTGGTGTTACTCTGTCGATTCAGCCACCGCCTCCCCAATGTAGACGATCTATCCATTTCGTTTTCTGCGGCAAGGATGTCGTTGATTGAACGAAAACTGCAATTGACTCTTAATAGAGTCGCCAATTAGGCAAATACGCGCGGCTTTCGATGTTCGTCCTCAAAGACAGTAGCTATGCATTTCTGTTGTCTTCGAGGCGTTCATCCGGACCCTGACTTAAATCTTGGTAATAGGCGACTGTCCTGTGTAGAGACGACTCGTTACCTCGGTATTTTATTTGATAGCCGCCTAACCTGGGTGCCTCATTTACGTTACGTTAAGGCGGCTCGTCAGAAAGCCCTGTCCCTCCTTCGTGTTTTAGCTCATACCTCTTGGGGTGCAGACAGGGACACGCTACTCCTCCTCCACAGAACACTCATCCTTTCCAAGTTGGAATATGGCTGCGAGGTATACTCCTCCGCCAAGGAGGCTCACCTACGCGTGTTGGACTCAGTACATCACGCCGGGGTCCGCTTGGCTACTGGTGCATTCCGGTCTTCACCGATACCTTGCCTCCTCGTGGATGCTGACGTCCTGCCTCTGGATTTGAGACGCCAGCTCTCTCTATTCCGTTGCTGGTTCCGCGTCCAACGCCTTCCAGAATCAGTTCCTTGTGTGTCAATTTTGCGGGATTCCCGTTCTCCTGCATATGATGAAACCTTTTGGGTTTCGGTTAGCGTCTGCCATGACACCGTTGTCTTTCCCTCCCATTCCTATCTGCCCTTATTGAGTACCTAGGGTTGGATACTGGCAGTTGCCCGGTGTATCCGTGTGTTCTATCACTATAGATAGTAAGAGGGATTTACCGCCATATGCGTCCCGAGCCTTATTTTTAGAGCATTTCACTGAACACTCGTACTCCATCCCTGTCTTTACTGATAGCTCTAAATTGGATGCTGGAGTTGGCTTTGGTGTTGTGTTCCCCTCCTTCTGTCGGGGAGGTAGTCTTTCTTCTGTTGCTTCTGTATTTACTGCAGAGCTGTCTGCAATAGTCCTCTCTTTACATATTATTTTTACGCTTCCTGTGGACTCTTTTAAGATCTTTAGTGATTCTCGTAGCGCTCTTTCTGCGCTGGGCTCCTTTACTCCCTCCTATAATCCCCTAGTTTTATCTGCTCTCGAGTGGCTGTATTTGCTCAGCAACAGGGGATATCGCGTTGGGTTTTGTTGGGTTCCAGGACACGTTGGCGTACACGGGAACGAACGAGCTGGTGGATTTGCAGGAGGCAGCAGCTAGAGCTGCCCCTCCTAGTGCTGTCCCATGTACAGATATGTTTCCAGAGATTCGCAAGGCAATTCTTGCCAGTTGGCAGGAGAGGTGGAATGCTCGGGGTGCGTCCTCCAAAATGGGAGAGATTACCAGGACTGTGTCTCGTCCTTGGTCATACGAAAGTGTCCGTGACCGTCGCTCGCAGACAGCGTTGACCCGTCTTCGGACGGGTCATACGCGTCTAACACATGGTTACCTCATGTCCCGGGGAGTGCAGCCTTATTGTGATGACTGCTTGGTTCCCCTGACTGTGCGGCACTTGCTGGTCGAGTGCCCCAGTTTGAGGGACCTGCGAGTGCGATACCTGTCGCAGTGTCGGGGAGAAGCGGATCATTCCGTCTCTCGCTGATGCTGGGAGGGAGATGCATTTCCGCGGGATATGAGGTACTTCTCTTTATGGAGAAGCCTGGCCTTCTCCATGAGCTATGACCGTTTTCTGTGTGATTTGTTTCGTCTCATTTTGTTTGGCTTTGCTTAGTTTTCTTTGTTAGGTTCCTTTTTTAGCCCTTTTATTTTAGTTTTTTTTCTTCTTTTCTTTAGTTTTTAACTCATTGAATGCGGCGCCATACGACCCTGGCTGTTGCGGCGCCTAATTTAAATCAATCAATCAATGCACCTACAGGTACGCAACTATACTCATAGGGTTGTGTGTGAATATGAGGCTTGTGTCATAACTGAACCAAACCTAACCTAAATAACTTTTCTTTAGATTTAAGAGCCATGGAGGGCGATGGGAAAAAGAATTTCCCTGGTTCACCAGTGTGTTATCTGTGGGTTCTGATCTTGCTTTCTGCAAGTTATGCCGCAAGAATTTGCAGACTCATCGAGGAACTTTGGGGAAACATGAACAAGAAGCCCAGCACAGAAAAATTGTCAGTTCAGTGTCAGTTTCAAAAACAGTGCATTTTCCCAAAAAGTTGAAGCTGTCTCCAGTGTCTGATGATATGAAAAGGGCAGACAGTGAGTTATCCCTTACGATGTGCTGTCACTGTTCCATCCAAACAAAAGATCACCTGGGTGAAGTCATCAAAAAGAATGACAAAGGGTCCACCCTGGGAAACATTCATCTTCACCGAACAAAGTGTACCACTCTCATAAGTTCTGTCTTGTCCCCATTCCTTAAGGCTGAAGTGAAATATGATATTAATGGGAAAATATTTTCTTATGCTTGACGAAACTACTGACATTCCAGTGGAAAAACTCCTGGCAATTTGTGTAAGATATTATAGTGAAAAGTCTGAAAAATTCATGACTGCATTTTTAGGACTGTACCCAGTAGTTCAGGCAACTGGAGTGGCCCTGTTCCAGGCCACTCCTTTTCCAGGCCAGAGTATTGTCTGTCACTTTCTGATTGTATTGGTCTTGCCTGTGATGGAGCTGCTGCTATGGTTGGGGAAAACTACAGTGTCTGGTCGAGGATTAAAGAAGCGTCCCCGAAATGCATACTGAATAAATGTGTCTGCCACTCCTTGGCACTCAGTGTCCAAAAATCATTTGAAACCTTGCCTGCAAGCCTTGGATTTTTGCTTGTACACATTCCTGGATGGTTTTCAAACAGTACACTTCGACATATAAGCAGCTGTTTGAAGAAATGAATGATGAACAATATGAAGGAGAATGCAGTGACAAGAACACAGTTAATGTGGCATTTTTAAGCTGTGATACCAAATGGCTGATACAAGGACGCGTCATCAAGAGACTAATTGAAAACTGGAATGAACTTAAATGCTACTTCAGGTTGGCAATGCAAGAAGGGACACCAGAAGTGAGATACAGAGCAAGAATGATTCTTGATATGCTTTCTGATGATATTAATTACCTCTTTCATTTTCTTTCCCTCATGTGTCAGAGTTTGAGAAAGTAAATACATTTTTTTTCAGTCACCTAATACAGATCCAGAAGCAATGACAAAGGATCTAGATATTCTTTATAGAGGACTTAAGTCCAGAGTTTTCAACAAGCATGATGATAAGTTATCCATAAACATGAGTGATTTGGGAGCACACTTTATGAATGAGCTCACACGCTGCTCCAGGGACAAGGAATCAAACATGACCTTTAATAATGTTGTCACAGGACAGAAAAAAACGCTGCCAATACTTTATTCGGGACCCGGTACCGGTACCGGGTGCCGAGTGAAATCATTACAAATCGGTACTGCTCGGTGCCGAGTGTTCATATGACACTATCGGTACTGGGCCCCGCTCAAAGTGTCAGAAGACTAACGGTACAATCAGTACCGTTTGGGTTCCCAGTGCCGGCGCTTATAGGGACACGCTCGTCCCCCATGCTTGGCTGTGTGGTGCTGGGCCCGGCTGTGCGAGTCGCTGCATGTCCGTCTTCCCGCCATTTTGTCCTGCCTGATGTTTCCATCCTCCCGTTCGGCTCCATTATTTTATTAACTTATCTATTAGATAATTTTTCATGTCCGATTTTTTGTTTATAGTTGTGTATATATATATAGATATATATATATATATATATATATATATATATATATATATATATATATATATATATATAGTTATCGTTATTAGACTATGAGTCTATCCATAGTAACTATATATATGCTAATTTCTATCAAAAAATAAATATTCACTTTATTCAGTGGAGAGAGAGAGAGAGAGAGAGAGAGAGAGAGAGAGAGAGAGAGAGAGAGAGAGAGAGAGAGAGATAATGTCCATATCACCGAGATATCCACTCAGTCTCACGCGTGTGAAGAAGAAATGAGGGACACCATGAGCGACTGGCTAGTATTGGACCTGGTACCGAAAACTGGTACCGGCACCGTACCGTATAGCTGGTACCTTTAGTACCGGTACTGGTACCGGTACCTGCCCACCCCGAGCTACTTCCAGTCTCGCTAGTCGCGTGGCCGGGAGAGGACGTGCTGGTCGTCTGCCACACACACACACACACACACACACACACACCGGTGGGCGAGTGTCCGTCTTCCCTGACTCTCTTCTTCTCGTTTTTTGGGGCTTGGTTTTCGCTGTTTTCTTCCATTTCGGGGAGATTTGGGGGCAAATTCATATATTTTCTCCTTTTTTTCCTTTTCCTGTCCATTTTTTTCATGATTTTCCTTTTTATTCCATTCTTTTTTTTTCAATTTCTTTTAATTTCTTTCCATTTTTGGGTTGACTTCTTTTTAAATTATTTTCAAATCTTTCTTTCTTTTCCTTTTTTTATGCTTTTTCATTGCCTTCCATTTTTTTTTTTTTCCTTTTTTTTTTTTGTTTCCTTTTTGGGATGATTTCTTTCATATTTTTTTTCCGGGGATTGTTCCCGTTTCTTTCTTCTTTTGGCAGATGTATTACTTTTTTCTCGACTTTTTGCAAAAAATTTTTTTTTATGCTTTTCCTGACCGTTTTTATTTTTTTATTTGTCCTTTGGTAAATGTCCAGAGAGTTGCCCATCTCACTGCGGTACTTCTCACCCTAACCATGGGTTAGATCTCATAATTCTATGCATTTTGAACCCCATATATATGCTTCGCAAATTGATAGAATCGCTGCTAGCGATTTTTGAAAAGTTAGTGAGTTTTTTGCGGCCGCCTCGGGGCGTCACCAGGGGGACTGCGATACTTTATTACTCCCCCCCTCCTCCAAAATACGATATTACGCCTCCATTTTGTACTTAAGGGACGAAATACATGTTCCTTTCCTAGAATACAGGAGGCTGGCGTCCTCATCCTCCTGTAGGTTTTATTGACCTTTTATTGTTGTTGTTTTATCGTTTTTAATTTTTAACCTTTTTTTACAGTTTAATTAATTATTTCATCCTGTTTTTAATTAAATACTCTTTGGTATAGTTTTAAGATATAGTTTATTTAATATTTTATTCGGCGCCACATGACCTTAAAGTTGCGGCGCCAAGACAAACTTCCTAATAATCATCATCATCGTCAGTGGATGCTATATTTTTTTACTTAATTAAAACGGCATTTGATGTTGTTAACCACAGACTGTTACTTAGGATGTTAGCTAGCAGTGGGGTTGAACGCTGTTTGCTGGGTTGGCTGAGTGATTACATGGCTGGAAGGGAAATGGAAGTGGTTGTGCATGGTGGTGAGAGTTATCTAGTTGAGGATGATAGCGATGTCCCACAGGGTTCAGTGACTGGTTCCTAGCTGTTTCTTATCTATATCAATCATGTTGTTTTTGGTTCAAATTGTAAATTTTGTCTCTTTGCAGATGCCAAGTTATTTCAGTTCCCATCTTCATCTGCAGAGATATATTAACCTATACTTCAATACAAGTAGATTTTGGGGTTTGTCTTTTTCAGTTAGCAAAAGTGTTAAAATGAGCTTTTGTAGAAGTTTTCAATGTGCACCTGTTCTCTTGCAGTACTTAATTGTTGAGCAACCCATTTTAGATGTTGACAGCTACAAAGATCTTGGGGTCAGGATTGATTCTGTTCTTATGTTCCATCTTCATGTAAGAGAGATTGCAGGCAAAGCTAATGGCATAAGGAATAGTATTCTTAAGGGAACTATTTGTAGAACTCCAGCTCTTATATGAATCGGTGGTCTAAATCTACCTCACGGTACATTTGCTGGGTCTAAACATAGTGCATGGAGGAGGAAAACTTTCCAGTTTGTACATTTTACATTACCTTCTGAAGGCTGCCATGTCATTAAAAAGACATATAGCCTTCAAAATCACGTCAATCATCTCAGTTATAAAATTCTAGTTTATCGTTGCCTCCTCGATATTTTACGGACCTGGACATTAAATTTTTTCAAAGTTGCCACTTATAATGTTCCCATACACCAGGTTAACACTCTTATGTAATCGATTTTTAAAACATTCTTGTCAGAGCAAAAACTAAAAATTAAGGTAGCCGACAACGCAATATAATGAATAACGCAAAAATACATCACATATTGGTGCCCAGTGATTATCGGATGAAAGGGAAAGCCGAAATAGAAAAAAAAATGGAACTTTCCGTTACGTTCCAAAAAAAAAAAGCATTTATTTTATACGAGGAAATTATATGTGCATGCTTTAAAAAAGAAGAAAAAAAAAAGAAGTTTGAAGTTTCGAAACTAATGTAGCAGCGTGATGCAAGTTTAGGACCGATTTACACTTGTCGAGTCTACGTACACCTGGCTCAAGGGGCTAAAAAGAATCATGGCAACCTGTAAGACATTAAGTAAATATCGGCCCAGAGAAGCAAAATTAAGTGTAATTATAAAAATAAAAAAAAGCAATACCTTCTGCTGCTAAAATGGAATAGGTCGAAACAATACAACGGATAACACAAACGATCAAGTTTTTCGGGTTACAATAACTTTTCATAAAAAAACGGTGTACAATGTTGTAATTTGTATAAATATAAAGTACTAATTGTCATCTTCAACATATCTGAGAATCAGGGTGAAGTTCGAAAAGAAACACATGTGGCAGTGTCAAAGTAACTTCACTCCATTTTTTTTCTCCAAAATAATACAAATCAGAAACAAATAGGATACGCGCCCTCCCTTCCGCCGCTTTAGGCTAGAAACAGGAGGCAATCCCATGTGGGGAAGCTCCGATTCCGTCTCACCGAGTAAGTAAAGACACGATCAGAGTAGTGGTATTTCATTGTCGGCCGCACGGAGCAAGCCCCTGATGTGACGACCTCCCACTTATGCTACACCTCTGATGTCTCTCTACAAAATCAGACTAGAGTCAAGCTCAACAGGGTCTTCTTTCCCCGCTGTTAGGCGCAGGCCCGTTCCCCTGCCTGTGGGTTCGCTAGATAGTAGATAGGGACAGTGGGAATCTCGTTAATCCATTCATGCGCGTCACTAATTAGATGACGAGGCATTTGGCTATTTGATGACCACCTATATTAATAAAAGAGGAGAGGGCCGTAGCCCCCTCCTCTTTCTTAAAGCCTCCCCACGTCAACCCATGCCTCGCCGTTTATTTAACAACCATATACATATACATCATCATAAATACTGACACGCACCAAAACATCAACCAAACAACCCTCCACCACACATACACGAGGCAGGAGAACACGGGGAAAGTAGGGTGTCATTATTGGCTGTGTGCACCATTCTTAGGCACATCCCATCTCTAACCGTTCTTTACACATCACTTCACAATCCTGATCTCAACTTCCACTTTTGCCTTTAATGTTTTGCACAGGGTGCGACCCTTTATGGAGCACCCCTTGCCACGGGTGCACCTGCTGTGTTTCTATGTGCCTGGTAAATCCGGACCCCGCCTTCGAGGGCCCGGACCACCGCGAGCTTCAACGCGGCTTTGCTTAGCCCCAACGCGCTCCACGTGTTCGCAGAGGCTGGGGCTACCACCCCCCGCCACGACAGCGTGAGCGAACTGACTACGGGGGGGTACCCAGAGCACTCTTTGACCTTTTCCGTCACAGCCGCCACATTGTAATAAGACACTTTACGCTCGTGGGCCACGTGCAGGTCCGCGGCGGCGCTGTCTGCAACAACCTGCACGTCAATTACCCACGAGCGATTACCCCTCCAGCATACAATATCTGGGTATCTCAACCCAGCTGGAGTAGGGATGGGGTGCTCTTTTAGCACCCGATACCCAGACTGCTGGAGGGCCTGGACGGCGCCATCTAGAATGGTGTTGTGGCGTAGGGTTCTAGCCCCTGCAACGGCCGGGCACTGCTGTAAAATGTGCCCGAGGGAATGAACCCTTCGGCCGAAGCAGAGGTCGCACATGACGTCGGGCTCCAGTCTGCCCCTAGCCGAACGGGATTTCGTAGGCAGCAAGGCTCCTCTAAGCCTCACCGCCTTCGAATAAATCCCGCCCTTCATCAGGGCAGATCCGTCCAGGAAGGCTGCGGATACCGGTGTTTGAGTGGCTCCTCGCAGCCCCCGACCGTCAACAGAACCGTAAAGGTTCTCGGACCAGCGACTCCTCTCTTCTCTCTTCCTCCCTGATGGAGTAGAGGCGTCGTCGAGCTGACTTGCACCTTCTGCTACCGCCCTCACCGCAGGGTCATGGGACTGCCTGAGGCGGGCTAGAAGGTCATGCTTTAATCGGGGGATGCGAGACTCGAGAGCTGTTACTCCAAGCCCGCCATCCACGCCGGCCGCATGAAAGTACCCCAATGGGGTATCATGCGGCAGATGGAGGGCGATTCGGACGAACTTCCGAATCTCCACATCCATCCTTTTTAAAGCCCCCTTATTTGCCCTTGAGTGTAGCAGAGGGTACAACATCTGAGGTAAAAGTACACTGGCCAGGCCCCAGTGCTTTTGCTGGGGTTTGGCTGGGGCTCGTTGGAGTCGCCCCAGCTTAGCGATGAGCTGGCCCAACAGGTGGGACGGACCGCTCGCCCAGGCGGCGCCCACCCGTGAACCCAGGTACTTATAAAAGTCCTCTGGGCCTAAGGACCGAATCTCCTCGCCTCCAGCATGGAGCCTTATTTTGTCTTGGAACCAGGTCTTGTTCTTACCATCCGCCACTACCCCCACGGAGGCGCACTTGGAGGGCCCCACCTCGAGGCCCAAGGCAGCCGCGGCAGATGTCATCGCTCGCAGGCTTGCCTCTAAGCCTATCCTGGTGGAGGCCAGTAACACCACGTCAAAAGCCAGGTAGCCGTGGGCGCGGCCACCCAGCTCTACTCCGACGTTCTGGGGTAGGGCGGACAGGGCCTGGTCCAATGTGAGGTTGAACAATAGGGGCGACAATGGGTCGCCCTGCATGACACCTCTACCAAGTTTCACTCTGGTGTTCTCGTCCAGGTTCGTGAATGCCTTGGTATATACACTGCCGATGTAGTTGGCAAATCACTCCCCTAAGCCCCACCGCCTAGTGGTATTGAATATGACGGGGTGGCCCACTGAGTCAAAGGCCTTCTTGAAATCAATAAAGGCCATGTACAGGGAGCGGGGTGCTCTTAGTCGCTTCAAGGGCGCGTCTCACCAACAGCAAGTTGGCGGCGCAGCCCTCTTCCCGCCTAAATCCCTTTTGACCCAGTGGTAGGGGAGCGTGTGTAGCAAGCCGCTGCGACAGCACCCTATGGAATGTCCTCGTCAGGATAGGTGCTATCGTCAGCGGCCTGTAGTCGGAGGCTGTCCGAGGTGCGTCCACCTTCGGGAGCAGCACGGTTCGGCCATGAACCCAACTCTCGGGGACAGAGCCCAGCATGATGGCTGAGACCATCAGCCACAAAAGCTGGTCAGTGCTAAGGGCCCTCAGGTCGGACAGCGTCCTTCCGTCGGGCCCGGCTGCCGTGTCTTTTTGTGGCGGCGAAAGCCGCCATCACTTCCTCCGGTTTCGCCGGGGCCATCATCAGATGACCAACACCCGGGTTCACCGGAGTTAGCTGCCCGGTAGAGCCGGGGCTAGGACGTTCAAAAACCTCCCGCCAGAACTGGAGTGTTCCGGGAGTAAGGTCTCCAATACCGCCCCCGGGGCTGCGGCCGGCTAAGATGTCATTTATAGCCCGGCCTCGGTTCTACTTGTAGGCCTCTTGGAACCGTGCATACTCCCGGCACCGTAACGTCCGGGTGGTCAGGACAGACCGCCCTGGTGGTCGCGACGGTCTTGGCCGACCAGTCCGCCTCTGACTGGCCGGTTCTATCGGCGCCCATTGTCGTAATTGGTCCTGGATGTCCTCCGATGTAGTCGGGACAGCCACGCCGAGCAGCTGAGAGAGGCGCCCAACCTCCCTGGTGACCTACTGCTCGGTCGTGGCTTCGCTGCACTCAGGCGGAGCATAGTCGGCCGGCCAAGACCCTCAAAAGTGACTTTTGATGGCATTTTTTGTTAAAAGTGGGCAACCACCCTAGAAGTTATCAGTATGGTCTAGGGATCCAGAATCACCCGGTTGCCAAAATGGCATTTGACCTTGAAGGTCAAATTTTGAGGTCAAAAGGTCAATTGAGGTCAATTTTTTTATTGTGCTATACATTCATACAATGTATAATTTGGTGCAAAGTTATGAATATTAAGTGAGATATTTATGTTTTAAAATCAAAAGGTACTGGTAAATGTGATAGATTATCTGACTTAATGCGCATATAACTCCGTTATGCTTCAAGATACAAAAGAAGACTCTGCGAATTGCATGAATCCGCTTTGTTCCCAACAATGTCTCTGCTTCTCCAATAAAGTAATCAAAAAGATGTCCTGTAATCATATCTTAGACTTTCTAGTCCTGTTCGTGTTCTAAACCTGCAGTATTCAGACACCCATCAGTGTCACAACCGCAAGCAGGAATACACAGCTGTCTTGTCTTGTTGCAAACGCAAGCGTGTGTTCGGCATTTCGTTTTGCACCCGCACGTAATCAACTCCATGCAACTACTTGGAACGGAAGGCTTTCTCAGCCACACAACTTCCAAGTGTCCATCCACTACATTCCATCCACCAGTCTCCTCAGGGTTTTCAGTCACCACATCTACCTTGTCCGACTGCAGCCACACCTTTGCCTGATGATTTGCTCGTGCGAGATGCACTTCAATGCATCGCGTGTGGGTGGCGGCATGTCAATAGCCTTGTTCCCTTTCTGAAATAAGTCATACCTTGCCTTGTCAATGCCTCCAGATGGACATGGTGCTTTGTACAGGTAGCACATAAACTTTTCAACATCACCTAGGGGCGCATCTCGACCAACACCGTGTAACAGTTCTGGGTGTTGTAAAAACACAGTCCAGCAAGACTTCTTTCCATGTCCAGCAAATGAGGAGACAGTGTCGCAACCTGTTAAAGCATGGAAGCCCAGCACGTTATCCACTACTTCCTCATGTAGGCTTCTGTTTATAAGATGCACTGGGTAGCATTCCTGCTCCTTCGACGTTCCACTAACCATCCACACCTTGCCTTCTCTTCCCCTCGTGAAGTGAACAAGAAGTAGCAGGACGTCGGTGTCGCGGCACTTCACTAGGATGCTCTCATACTCGCAATCAAATGCTTAATTCTAGCATGTGCAAGATTATCCTCGTGTCTGCCTCCTCGTGGTTTGCCTTTAGCCTGGGAATCAATCCACGTGTAGAGGAGAATCCGTTGGGAATGCTTCCGCCAATGACAACCTCCTTGCCTGCTTTTCTAAATGCTGAAAGTTTGCCGCTCAGGAATATCGCAAGGTCTTCCTTGTTCTCATCTAATGCAATGAAGTTCTTCCAGGTCTGGGGGAGTGGAAGATCATCCCTGTCAATAACCTTACGGATTGGCCTCTTTCGACCAACTCTTTGACTCCTTCTTTCCGATTTAATTGAGAGTGGCCTGTATTGGTCAAAGACCACATCAATCCGAGAAACTCTGTCAGTGAACTGTTTTGTGACAGTCTTGATGAAGTTCTGCGCATAGTCACCAAATGTCTTACATTTGTGCGGTATTCGAGGACTGAATCAATGCATGCCCATCAATGATGATGCAAGTTTTTCCTTCGGTCTCTGGTGCTCCCTTGACTTTGTCTACCCCAAGATCTTTCGTCAGCAAGGGAAGCATTGCAGACTTTATGTTGGTGTTCATCTTTTTCGCTCTGTTCGCCAGACTAAGTGGTACAGCTGACAATTCATGCTCCAGCACCTTGTGGAGGTCAACTGCACGACCAGCTTGCGCCGCATTGAAGAGTCTCTGCATCAGTTGCCTGTCTGCTTTAATCGTCTTGGTGGTCTTCGGTTTTTTGTCATGTACAGGAGTTTCGTACAGTGTTGCGAATGTCTTTGACTTCTGGCGTTTTTGCTTTTCAAAAAAAGGCACACTCCTTTCAACTAGTCTTTCCTTTACATTCTGCTTCACCAACTCGACTCCTTTCTCTTCAGCAGTCAGGAGATCTGTAGTTATTCCATCAGTGGCTAGGTCGTTGGTTGTCAGTGAGCTCAGCTTTACGTCGCCGGATGTGGCATCTTGGTCAATTTCTGTGAACACCTTAAACCGCCGAAACTGGGTTTCAAGATTCGCTACAGCATCCCAGTCCTGTATCCTTTTAAATGGAAGACCGTCTTTCCTAGTTGTAAAATCGACCTCGGCGTCATCCTTGCAAAGTCCAAATAGCTGCATGGTGTCTTCTGAAATTTGGCACCTCTCAGACCAGGTCGTGCAAAATCTGTCTCTCGCTGTATCATTCTGGGTGATTCCAATAATCCCGTTTGATAATTTACAGACCTTATTCATCCATTCGGTTGCCTGGTCCACTGGAACTTGGTTGAACCTTCCACTGTGGCGTTTCACGACGAAATTCCCAGCTAAGAACTCTTCGTATACGTCCGGTGCAGTTTTCGGCAGCCCCTTCATTTCTGCAAGGTAGACAGGACCCCAGCGTGCGTAATTGAGATGGTCGTAGATGGTCAGCCATGGAAGCATTGCTTCGAAAGAATCAAGATGGAGCAACCAATCCCCATCTCGATTGGCCCGGATGAAGGAGAAGAGTATCTCCACCAACTCAAGATACTGAAGCCAAAAGGCATTGTTGGGATTCTTCTTCAGCATACTGTGGAACTCTTTTGCTTTCTCCACGTAGTCTGGACTAGCAAGGAGCTCACTCAAATCAGTCACAGCACTCATCAGGCTTTCATCATGGCTTCTTGCGCCATGCTGCTTGAACAACTCTGAGATTGCTGATCTACGCACAGCAATTCCGTCATGCTGTTCTGGACTCTGTTGATGTAGCCAGACTAAGTAGGCCTCGAACCTGATACGACTGAGTGCTTCATAGGCCCAGATATGTCCCTGAACAGCCCTGTAGAATTTTTATCGCATTTACCAATACAATTTGAATTTAAAAAACTTGTATATCTTTTAATCCTGCACTATTTACACCAAACATGATTTTATTGAAAGTATAGCACAAAGTAGAAAAAACATAAAATTTGACCTCAATTGACCTTT
>NW_026110309.1:0-87500 GCF_024679095.1 Eriocheir sinensis | reverse complement strand
TGTCAGGAGCAGGGTTCAAGTGTACACTTCCCTCCATAATCTGTTCTCGGAATTGCAGTGAGGTTTGACGTGGCAATGTAGGTGATTCTACAGTTGGTGGTGAAGTAGGTGGTGGTGGAGTAGGTAGTGGGGAAGCAGGTGATGGTGTAGAAAGACGTGACGTACTTGGTATGGAGAGCATTGGAGGTGGCGGCTGGTGTGCTGGGGCAGGCGTCGCTGATAAGCCGCCTCCAGCCACCGCCGCGGGGCTCGCTTGTGCACCGCTTTCTGGCTGGTTTTCAGAGTCTTGTTGACTCCGTCTTGTTCCATGACCCCTCTTGAGGTTGCTGAGTCTCTTCCTGCTCAACTTACGCCGGTACGTCATTTGTAAAGACGTTTCTGTGGCTGAAGTGCAGAGAAGAGTACGACGCGCTCACCCGTTGATGACTGGAGAGGCACTGGTGCTGTATCGTGAGTGACTCGCGCTCCGCTGCTGAGAGCGAAGTGGGAGAGGGATGACACATGACGAAATTTAAGAAGAAAAAAAATATTATAATGCAAGTTTTACGTAAATACAAGCATTGAATGATACCACATGTGTTTGCGCGCGAGTCATGCTGTGACGCAACAGCGCGGGACATTTAAAAATGACTTCCAGGGGGGAGGGGATTAAATTTTCCAAAAACAAACTTCACCAAATGGCAATTTAGGGTATCGAGGCCACGGTGAGCGAAAAAAAAACGCTATCATGAAATTTCAAGTATATTCGTTGAAAAATACCCATAGGCGCGCTCCTTCAGTCCGGGAGAAAAGGAGCATTCTGGGGTGCTCAACTCAGTCCGTGCTCCCTATCTCGCTTATTCCAGTCCTTGTAAAAGTCCGATTTTCGTGGTGGGACTGGAATGAGCGAGATAGGGAACACGAATTGAGCTGAGCACCCCGAAATGTTCCTTTTCTCCCGGACTGAACGTGAGCAACATAGCTACACTACGCAAGTTTATAGTTAATGTGGTTCAAATGTAATGTGTCGGGTGCTAATTAATTGAAAATACTAGCACGCAGTCATGAGATGTCCCTAGGAATTCCTTCAATTCTAGGCATTCCTACGCTACGCAAGTCTGCCATTAATATGCTTTTGGTGCTAATTAAAATACGCTACCGCGGTCATGAGATATCCCTACGAAAAGCTTAGAAGGAAAAGGAGCATTTTTAGGTGCTCAGCTCCATCCGTGTTCCCTATCTCGCTCATTCCAGTCCCACCAAGAAAATCGGACACTCTAGTACTAGAATGAGCGAGATAGGGAGCACGGACTGAGTTGAGCACCCCAAAATGCTCCTTTTCTCCCGAACCTATTCTTAGGGATATCTCATAACTGCGGTAGCGTATTTTAATTTGCACCGAAAACACATTAATTGTAGACCTGCGTAGCGTAGATATGTCTAAAGATGAAGGAATTCCTTGGGACATCTCATGACTGGGGTAGCGTATTTTAAATTAATTAGCACCCTCAGACATTACAGTTGAATCACATTAATTATACACTTGCGTAGCGTAGGAATGTCTAACATTTAAGATATTCCTAGGGACATCTCATGACAGCGTGCTCGTATTTTCAATTAATTAGCACCGTACACATCACAGTTGAACCACATTAAATATACACTTGCGTAGTGAGGGTATGTTGCTCACGTTCAGTCCGTTACCACCATGCTCTGGTGGGGAAAGCCCCAGAGCCGTGACAGGGCTGTGGGAAGAAATGGATTAGTAACACTACCTAACGTAGGTAATGGGGGAAAACGTACATCCTTGATGCACACACCGTTATACACACTGCTGTAGATAACCATGAATGTAAGGAGCGTGGGAACTCATCCGGAAAAGTATTTACACTACCTACACACACCCTAACACACATGGGGGTAAAACACTATGACTGCAAAAATGGGGGAAAACAGTCATCCAGAAGAGTACCCTTCATGCACACACCCTTACACACACGGCTGGAGATAACACTGAATGTAAGGAGCGCGGGAAATCCACCAAAGAGTAGTTACCCTTACACCCTGACACACACTAGGGTAAAAAACTATGAAAGTAAGGAATGTGGGAAGCAATCCACCCAGAAGAGTTGCCTTGATGCACAACACTGGGGGTAAATAACAATGAATGTAAGGAATGTGGGATTCATCCGAAAGGGTGACTTTGGTAGTAGAATGTGGGAAATAATCCACCCAGAAGAATATCCTTGATGTATACACTCTTACACAAATTGGAGTAAAGAACTATGAATGGAAGGATTGTGGGATTCATCCGGAAAGATGGCTCATCTTGGTAGGAAGTCGAATGTGGGAAACAATCCACCCAGAACCGTATCCTTGCGCCCACTACACGGGAAAGTTGCCTAGTCAAATGCCTCTTAGCGGGCATTTAACTAGATCACTCTTGAAGGTTTTTCTAGATATCTCATGACTGCGTTTGCGTATTTTCAATTCATTAGCATCGTCAAACATTACAGTCAGAGCACATTAACTATACACTTTCGTAGCGTAGGAATGTCTAAAATTTAAGATATTCCTAGGGACATCTCATGACTGCGTGCTCGTATTTTCAATTAATTAGGACCGTACGGATTCAATTTGAACTATTGCTCACGTTCAGTCCGGGAGAAAAGACATTTTGGGGTGCTCAACTCAGTCCGTGCTCCCTATCTCGCTCATTCCAGTCATAGAAAGTCCGATTTTCTTGGTGGGACTGGAATGAGCGAGATAGGGAGCACGAATTGAGCTGAGCACCCCACAATGCTCCTTTTCTCCCGGACTGAACGTGAGCAACATACCTACACTACGCAAGTGTATATTTAATGTGGTTCAACTGTAATGTGTACGCTCCTAATTAATTGAAAATACGAGCACGCAGTCATGAGATGTCCCTAGTAAGTCCATCAATTTTATACATATCTACGCTACGCAAGTCTGCCATTAATATGCTTTCGGAGCTAATTAAGATACGCTACCGCAGCCATGAGATATTCCTACGAATAACTTCGGAAGAAAAGGAGCATTTTTAGGTGCTCAGCTCCATCCGTGTTCCCTATCTCGCTCATTCCAATCCCACCAAGAAAATCGGACTTTCTAGGACTGGAATGAGCGAGATAGGGAGCACGGACTGAGTTGAGCACCCCGAAATGCTCCTTTTCTCCCGAAGCTATTCCTAGGGATATTTCATGACTGCGGTAGCGTATTTTAATTAGCACCGAAAACACATTAATTGTAGACTTGTGTAGCGTTGGTATGTCTAAAGTTGAAGGAATTCCTAGGGACATCTCATGACCGGGGTAGCGTATATTAAATTAATTAGTACCCTCAGACATTACAGTTGAACCACATTAATTATTCACTTGCGTAGTGTAGGAATGTCCAAAATCTAGGAATGATGCTCACGATCAGTCTGGAGAAAGGAGCATTATGAGGTGCTCAACTCAGTCCGTGCTCCCTATCTCGCTCATTCCAGTCTTAGAAAGTCCGATTTTCTTGGTGGGACTGGAATGAGCGAGATAGGGAGCACGAATTGAGCTGAGCACCCCAAAATGCTCCTTTTCTCCCAGACTGAACGTGAGCAACATACCTACACTACGCAAGCGTATAGTTAATGTGGTTCAACTGTAATGTGTACAGTGCTGATTGACTGAAAGTACGAACTCTCAGTCATGAGATGTCCCTAGTAGTTTCTTCAATTTTAGACATATCTACGCTACGCAAGTCTGCCATTAATATGCTTTCGGAGCTAATTAAAATACGCTACCGCAGCCATGAGATATTCTGAATAACTTCGAGAGAGAAAGGAGCATTTTGGGTGCTCAGCTCATCTGTGCTTTATCTCGCTCATTCCAGTCCCACCAAGAAAATCGGACTTTCTAGGACTGGAATGAGCGAGATAGGGAGCACGGACTGAGTTGAGCGCCCCAAAATGCTCCTTTTCTCCCGAAGCTATTCCTAGGGATATCTCATGATTGCGGTAGCGAATTTTAATTAGCACCGACAACATAACAGCTAAAGAACATTAACTATATAGATGCGTATGAGTGGGTGACGCGTCCCTATATATTGTGCTTCGCTTGTAATGTTTGATGGTGCCCGCCCACTTGCAAGTCTTGCAAGGAACATATCTAGCTTGTCGTAATAACAACCATACGACTTACCAAATGACGCTGGATCACCTGTCGTTAAATCAAGGCTCCAGACACAGGCAATGTCAAATCACTCTACATAGTCTTAGCGCTAGTCACGCTTCTGCCTTTGACGACTTGTTCTGTTTTGACACACATGAAATCTGTTCTTCAAGACTTAGAAAGTGCTCGACTTGGATAGTTTTCCCATCAGAGTACGTGATGAAACCTCCAGCCTGGATAGTGATCCGAAAGTTTTTTTTGGGTGGGACTGGTATTAGTAGCATCCATGTGGCTATAGCTAAGCAAAGGCTCGACTTGGAGGGTTTCGCCATCGGTGTACGTGACGAAACCTCCAGCCTTTTTTTTGGTGGGACTGGTATTAGTAGCATCCATGTGGCTATAGCTAAGCAAAGGCTCGACTTGGAGGGTTTCGTCATCGGGGTACGTGACGAAACCTCCAGCCTTTTTTTTTGGTGGGACTGGTATTAGTAGCATCCATGTGGCTATAGCTCCCCGAAGGTTACAGGATATCTTTCCATATCCCGAGCAGCACACATAGTAGCTAAGCTGGCACACCACGACAAGGTTACCAGTCCCATGCTCTGGTGGGGAAAGCCCCAGAGCCGTGCCAGGGCTGTGCGTAAAAAATGGATTAGTAACACTACCTAACCTAACCTAACCTACCTGATGATTGAAATGCATGCTGAGGAAAATAAAACCTATTTCCTTGGAAAGATATGTATTTATTCCAAAAAAGCCTATTCATTACTTTTTCTTTGGATACATTTTTTGGGTGAAAGTTTTTTTTCTTTATCCTTGATATTGGCAGTAGTCCAGCTTTCGTATATGGGATCTCTTTCCAACATGTACTGCCTCACTTCCTTCCAGATTACGATGTGTAGACCCTTTCCTTTCCTCCTGTCACAGGCTTTGATAGTCTGTTGTATGTCCCGGTAGGTCTGTGCATTGTTCCGCTTCTTCTTAGGCGTTGCCACTGTCTCAAGCCTGCTGGCGAGTTTTGCGGCTGCTGTACTCGGCACCGACGACACAACACTGAAGGCTTTGGAGGACGTTGAAGCAATGGTTCCCGGCAGAGACGTCAACACACTGACGTCTTCCGGAAACCCGGTGGCGGATGACCCAGAGATGACGCTCCTGAAATGGAGAGTGAACTTAGTTAGAAACAATTTCAAGTTTTAATACCTCATATCATGAAACCAGTTCGGCTTATACTCACTCCAATTCAGCCTCAGGATGAGGTTGAGGTTCAGTTTCATGTCCAGCAGATACCTCCTGCTCAGCGACCCGCTCCTTCTCAGTCGATGACAATGTCTCGAGCCTGCTGGTTAGTTTCACGACTACTGTGCTCGGCAGCGACGACGCACCAGTGAAGGCTTTAGAGGACGTTGAAGCAATGGTTTCCGGCAGAGAATACAACACACTGACGTCTTCCGGAAAGCCGGTGGCGCCTATCAACCCAGACTCTAGATTCTAGGATCAAAGATGAGCTCTGGGAGGGCAGCATGAGCCAATGCAAGATGGCGCCACTATAAACACTCGCGTGCGCCAGAACGGGCTGGGCCGACCATCAGGCCCCACCGGGAAGAAGCCTTGGACCAACCAATAGGATCCACCGGGAAGAAGCCTACCGGCGCAATAGGCCGCAATGTAAAAAAAAAAAAAAAAACCAAAAAAAAAAAAAAGGGTGTGTAAGCTCTCAGGTAGACTTCAAAGTGTTCTTTAAAATCCTTGATGCCATCACAGACCGTGACCGTGACATCTCCACTGGTGACGGCCACAGTTGCCTCTCTCTCTTCCTCATCAGAGAGAGGTTGTGAGTCTCTCATTATCCTTCCATATTCCTCAGTTCTACGTTTCAGGAGGTGAACACTCACAACGTGAACGTCAAGCCGCTTGACTATCTTGTCGCAGACGCTGCACTTTCTCAGACGGTATCGATTGATTCTGCGCTTCCTTGGGGAAGGCTTCGGCTAGACAGTTAAAGCTGCACTGCGGTGAAGCTTTGTCAACTGTCTGTGCTTTTCCAGCACTTTTGATCGATCCGACTTGCTTAGATACCGGTGGCAATTAGCCAGGTGGCGATTCAGGTTCAGGGATTTGCCAGTGCACCCGCCCATTGGACATGGCTTTCTGTAAAGAAGAGACATGTGAGTGAGTGTATATGCATAGATTATTATTATGTCAGTCCCAACATTTTCGTAGCAACTGATCAAACTTTGTGTACCGAAAAATACTCACGGATGCCTGCTCATGGCAGTCTTCACTCTTGGTCGAGACCCGTGTTTGCCAATGCGTTTCTTTAGTTTGACGGCCTGTACCACCTCTATGCACACTCCTTGCTTCTCTTGTAACTTGACCCCGCTGAGGGGAGTTCCTTGCCGTGGTAGCGGGGCTTGAAGCCTGGTCGGCAGCACCACCTACTTAGGTGGTCCGTCCACCTCTGTAGGGCTTGCTGTTTGTCGGCCAGAGTGGACTAAACACTCCCCCGTCACTACTGGTAATGGAGACTTACCAGTGGTGACGTATGTGCCTGCCCGACTACCATCAAGGGCATGGCTGAGCCTCCCCACGTGTTTGCCGTGCGTGGCGTCCCGTACACTCCCCGCTCCCTCTCGTCTGGGAGTTGAGTCCACCGCGGGGCAGGGTGTAGTTCCCTTCGGTGGACAACACGCTCCTTTGGCGGGAGGGTTGGGGTAAGACGGGTGGTCTTGTGTGGCCCCGCTCTATCAATCGGCTGGTCATGCGTTGGCTAGGGTCAAGTGGCTGTTGTCTGGTGGGCACCGCAATGGTCCCGCGGCTGCCGCCTCACACCAGGCAGCTGCCACGTATACTTCCCCCACTACCCCTGAGGCTGCTGTGAGCTGTTGCTCCAGCATTAGCCTCCCCATGTTGGGCTCCGTGGTGGGTGGGGTGGGGAAGTGAAATAATTGTCACCTTTATGGCATCTAAATCCTGAATTTACCTCGGCCTACATCCCTACCTGACCTCCGACCGTCCCGGAAACCTCTTCTCGGCCTTCCCTCATCGCCACCCTGGAGCCGTTTCAGGCTCCGAGTGGCATTAAAGGGGCATCTGCCTCTTCTTTCTTAATCCCCAGACCCGGTGGCTCCCGGACCAAGAGCCGGAAGCAGGGACCAAAGAATGTGCCAGTCTCGCAGAGTTATCAAGTTGAGGTCCTGCCCGGTCTATTTGAATCTGTATCCTATGACAAATACATCACCGTAAAGTCCCTAGATGGTCGATCTGTTAATGATCTCGACATTTTCGAAGTCCACCGTGAACTTGTCAAGACTTGCGGCAGAGAGCCGAAGATGCTTCCGCAGGGAGATGGCAGCCTTCTTGTGGAAGTCTCTTCTCCTGAAGAGAGTGAAAGACTCCGTGCCCTCACCTCAGTTCCCGGGGCTGCAGTATCATGTGCCCCCCATGCTACCATGAACCAATCGCGCGGCGTGGTATTTTCAAGAGACCTCCTTCGTTACTCGGAGGAGCGCCTGGTTAAGGAACTCGAGGAGTATGACGTTGTTGCGGTGAGGCGTGTCCACAAGAAAGAAGAAGGAGCACTGACACCCACACCCACACTATTCATAACTTTTAATCGTATAGAGCTCCCTAGAACTGTAAAATTGGCATGGTTAAACCTCCACGTGAAACCATATGTCCCAAACCCCAGACGTTGTTTCCATTGCCAGTTATATGGACATGTGACTCGGACATGCCGCCGCCTGCAGAATGGTCTCCCTAAAGTATGCGTCACCTGCGGTAGGGATGACCATGGTGAGGAGTGCCCGGGCCCTGTTCGGTGCTACCACTGTGCCGAGCCCCATCCAGCTTCATCGAAAGAGTGTGATCGCCTTAGATTTGAGAGAGAGGTGCTTACCATTCGAAATAAAGAGAAATTGTCTTTGTAGAAGCAAAGCGACTCGCCCTTACCAGGCTGTCTAGTCCTGGTAGAACCTATGCCTCAGTTCTCCAGTCACACGCTCAACGCCGTCTCAAAACCTCCCAGGATATGTCGTGCCCTGCAGCTCCCGTCGTTTCTGTGTCGACGCCTTTACCTGAAATCACACCAAATCGTGTCCCGCTCCGAACAGAGCCACAACAACAGAAACGTTCACGCAGTGAGGAGTCTCTCGATGAGACTCCCCCTACCAAGCTGCAAACTCCGGCGCCAGTTGTAGGATCGCCGGAGGTACCCCAGGCGTCGGCTGCTGCCGCCCTGCGCCAGCTGCTCCGGCTGTCTGTGGGCCGGAGTCTGCTGGTGCTCAGGCCTCAACCTCCGGAGAGTCTTCTCCGGGGACCTCCTCTGCTTCCTCCTCCTCTGCTGCTACCTCAGAGTGGCGGACGGTTGGGAAAGGCGGGGGAGGGACGACGCCAGCAGTCGCGGGCAGGAGGGTAGTTGAATGCCCCAGCCTGCCAATCGGTCTGCGGTACATATGGTATCGCAACCAGCTACAGCTCGGACCAAGGGTCCTTTAATGAAGGGTGATGGCCCTTTAAAGGAACCCAGTATGTGCACGGCGAGTCCTCTCCGGAATAGCCCCAAAGCACCTCACTAAGTAATCATCTTCAATATCGTGCAGTGGAACTGCCGTGGTCTGCGTGCCAATTGGGAAGAGTTGCTCAGTATTATAGCCCGTTATTCCCCAGTATGCATTTGCATTCAGGAGACCATGGTAGGAGAAAGTACTCTTTGGGCCTCCTGGTTACCATATTTTATATTCTTATCCTCTACAAGACCAAGGGAATCGTGGCGGCAGTGCCATACTGGTCCGCCGTGATATCCCTTTCACGCGTAAGGTTGTCAGCTCCCTTCCAGGCGGTCAGCATCCAGCTCTTTCTCCCACGACAGTACACAGTTTGCAGCTTATACCTTCCTCCAAGCGCTCATGAGAGGAGGGATCTTGATAACTTGATCGCTGATCTTCCTGCCCTTTCATCTTACTAGGCGATGTGAATGGCCGTCATCCACTGGGGAGACTGCACCACTAACCCTCGAGGCGTGATGCTGGCATCTGTGGTAGAAGATGAGGAACTGGGAGTTCTTAATTCTGGAGATATGACGCACTTCCATAGCCAAACGGGTATTTTTACGGCTATCGATGTGTCTTTGTGTTCTTTTAATATTATTTTAGATTTCAACTGGAAGGTTTTACCGAACGTGCATGGAAGTGACCACTTCACTATTGTTTTATCGTCAGCCAAGGGCGAACCACGCACTCGCCTCCCACGCTGGCGTATAGATAAAGCAGACTGGCAACTCTTCAAACAGCTAAGTTCCACTGCACGGTCTTTAGATGACTTCAGCAGCACTGGCGAAGCGGTGGCATATTTTACTACCTTACTACACTCGGCAGCCATATTAGCAGTTCCAAAGACGTCTGGTCACTTTCCCAGACGTCCCATGCCTTGGTGGACCCCTGAGTGCGCCGCTTCTGTGAAGGCAAAACGAGCCGCTTTCTCACGCCTCTGCCGACATCGTGGAGATCCACATTACTTAGAAGCCTTCAAACGGGTCCTTAAAGAGGCCCGTCGTGCTTCGTGGAAGGCATACGTATCCACCCTAAACAAGGAGACGTCCCTAGCGCAGGTATGGAAACGAGTGAGGAAAATCTCTGGGAAATATACCGTCCCTTCCCCTCCTGTCCTGTCAGAAGCAGGCAGGAACGTGGCCGAACCTATTGCAGTTGCTCAAGTCCTTGCCCAACATTTTACAAATGTATCTAGGAAAGACACTACATCTCCTTCGGGACGCCATCGTCGGCGCTTGGAGTCTGCTGGCCTCAGTTTTGCTTCTAATAACGGCGAGTCGTATAATGCCCCTTTTTCTAGTCTTGAACTCCGTTCAGCTCTAAACCAGTGCCATGACTCGTCACCAGGTCCCTATGACATCCCATACTTCTTTTTACGTCATATTCCTGACGAATCACTTATGTTTTTATTGTCTCTTTTTAATAGAATTTGGTATACCGGTGATTATCCGTCTTCCTGGAGCGTTGCCGTTATTATTGCAATCCCTAAGCCTGGAAAGGACCACCGGCAGGCAACAAACTACCGTCCCATATCACTCACTTCATGCCTTTGCAAGGTTATGGAGAAGATGGTGAATGGGCGGCTCATGTGGTACTTAGAGAAAGGGAATATTTTATCACAAGTACAATATGGTTTTCGCAAAATGCGATCCACCTCAGACGCCCTTCTATCTTTGGAGTCATCTATATGTGAGGCCTTCGCCTCCAACCAACACCAAGTTACAGTGTTCTTTGATTTGGAAAAAGCGTATGACACTGCCTGGCGTCATGGCATCTTACTTTCCCTCCATGAGTTTGGTCTTCGTGGCCGGCTCTCGATTTTTATCAAATAGTTTTTATCGAATCGTTTCTTGAGGGTGAGGGTTGGAGACATGCACTCTGATGCTCTTCTTTTAGAAGATGGTGTGCCGCAAGGGAGTATTCTCAGTGTTACTCTCTTCGCCGTGGCCATCAACAGCGTTATTAGTGTACTACCAGAAGGAGTCCGAGGGAGTTTGTATGTCGATGACCTGTCCATCTCAGTCTCTGGATCCAGGATGTCACTGATAGAACGAAAATTACAGCTGGCACTTAACAGGATATCCACGTGGGCTGAAACTCAAGGTTTTCGGTTCTCCCAAACTAAGACTGTGGCCATGCACTTCTGCCGTATTCATGGAGTCCACCCGGACCCAGACCTATACTTCTACGGTCGCAGAATCTCATGTGGAGGAGACCTGATTTCTTGGCTGATATTCGATGCAAGGCTGACCTGGGTCCCTCACCTCCGGTATATCAAGGCAACTTGTTTGAAGGCAATTAACCTCCTTAGAGTTTTAGCCCATACCTCTTGGGGTGCGGATCGCCAGACCCTCCTCATGTTGCACAGATCACTTATACTTCGAAACTGGAGTATGGGTGCGAGATATATTCATCTGCGTCGGATGCTCGTCTCCGTATGTTGGACTCTGTGCATCATGCTGGGGTCCGTCTTGCAACAGGAGCCTTTAGGTCATGTCCGATTGCTAGTATGTTAGTGGATGCCGGCATGCATTCCTTGGACCTGCGCCGGAGGTCTTTAATGCTGAGATGCTGGTATCGGACTCACCGCCTTCCAGATTCTGTGCCTTGTGTTACCGCCTCCCAAGATTCTCGCTCTCGCGTGTATGACGCTCGGCCGAGTTTCCCTAAACCTTTTGGATATAGGGTGCAGTCACTTATGGCAGCCTGGGCAGTTCCTCCATTCACTGTTTGTCCCCACCGCATCCCGAGGGTGGGCTATTGGCAGTTTCCCAGCGTAGAAGTGTGTAGACCTATAACGGACCAAAAGAGCTCCTCCCTGTTACGCAGCACAGTCCTTATTTTTAGAGCACTTCTCTTCTCACGAGGGCTCTGTTCCTGTCTATACGGATGGGTCAAGTCGGACACTGGAGCAGGCTTCAGTGTCGTCTTTCCCACCTTCTGCCGGGGCGTTAGCCTTCCTAGAGTGGCGTCAGTCTTTACGGCTGAAACTTCCGCTATCTTACTAGCTCTCAAAATTATGTTTAGTCTCCCCCAGAACTCCTTTACTGTTTATAGCGACTCTCGTAGCGCACTGGCTGCTATAGCGGCCCGTGATTACTGTCATCCCTTATTTTATCGATTTTAGAATGGCTTTACTTATTAAACCGTCGAGGTAGTCGGGTGGCCTTTGCTGGGTCCCGGCCCATGTAGGGGTTCAGGGGAACGAGCAGGCCGATCGGCTGGCCAAGGCGGCGGCTACCCGGCCTGTCCCTGCTGATGCACCTCACCTTCGCCCACTTCCCTGCAAAGACTTGTACCCTAACATCCGAGCCACCGCTGATAGCGTGTGCCAGGCCAGATGGGAGGATATGACTGCCACCACCAAGATGGGGGAAGTCACGACCAGGGCAAGACGTCCGTGGTCTTACTCCCACATAAAGTGTCGCAAAACGGAAACCGTTCTGGCCCGCCTGAGGACGGGTCACACGCTACACACAAGGCTTCCTCATGTCTCGGGTGTGCAGCCTTACTGCGACGACTGCTTGGTCCCCATGACTGTCCGGCACTTGCTGGTCGAGTGCCCCAGTCTGCAGGACCTGCGTGAGCAGTACCTCTCCCGGTGTCATGTAAATGGAAATTTTTCCCTCTCCCTAATGCTGGGGGAAAAGGTGCTCACCCCGGGATATGACGTCATGGGGTATTTGCGGGAGGTGGGCGTTCTCCATCTCCTGTAGTCTTTTAAACGCTGAAGTTATTCTAATGGACCATTTTAGAACACTTTTAATCCCTCAACATACTTTGGTCCATGGATAGATTTTTCTAAACTAAGGTTATTTTACTAATTTGCTTTCCATTTTATTACGCACTCCGGCGCCATATGACCCAAGATGTTGCGGCGCCACGAAGGAAATCCCAAATCAATCAATCAATCAATCAATCCTTGACTTATCCGTTTCTCCAGCCGTTTACCCGTCACTCGAGCAGTCGGTGACTGCCTCGGCCAGCGCTCAGGAGGCAAGGCGAACCATTAAGGGCGAGCGACCTACCCCCGCCGATTACCAGTTGGCCTCGGCCAGCGCTTGCGAGGCCTGAGTCCGTTACTCCCGCCGTTTACCTGTCAGTGACTGCCTCAGCCAGCGCTCAAGAGGCAAAGCGAACCATCAAGGGCGAGCGACCTATCCCCGCCGATTACTCGTTGGCTTTGGCCAGCGCTCGCGAGGCCTGAGTCCGTTACTCCCGCCGTTTACCCGTCAGTGACTTCCTCGGCCAACGCTCAAGAGGCAAAGCGAACCATTAAAGGCTTTACGACCTACCCCCGCCGATTACCCCGAAGCATTATTAAGTGCGAGCGAGCTACCCCCGCTGATTACCCGCTTGCCTCGTCCAGCGCTCATGAGGCAAAACGAGCCATCAGGTGCTGGCGCGTTACCCCCCCCCCCCCCCCCCCGTTTACCCGCCACACGATTCATGACTGAGGGCCTCGTCCACCGCTCAAGACGCAAAGTTTACACGCAACACACCAAATTGTATGTCATATGAAGGGCCAGTGTCTCCTTGACTTTTCCGTTACTCCAGCCGTTTAACCGTCACTCGAGCAGTCGGTGACTACATCGGATAGCGCTCAGGAGGCAAAGCGAACCATTAAGGCGCGACCTACCCCCGCCGTTTACCCGCTGGCCTCGGCCAGCGCTCGGGAAGCCTGAATAAGTTACTCCCGCCGTTTACCCGTCATTGACTGCATCGGCCAGCGATCAAGAGGCAAAGCGAACCATTAAGGGCGAGCAACCTACCCCCGCCGATTACCCGCTGGCCTCGGCCAGCGGGGTTACGCGTCAGTTACTGCCTCGGCTAGCGCTCAAGAGGCAAAGCGAACCATTAAGGCCGAGCGACCTAACCCCGCCCCATACCCGCTGGCCGCGGCCGCCTGAGTCCGTTACTCCCGCCGTTTACCCGTCATTGACTGCATCGGCCAGCGCTCAAGAGGCAAAGCGAACCATTATTAAGGGAGAGCGACCTACCTCCGCCGATTACCCGCTTCCCTCGTCCAGCACTCACGAGGCAAAACGAACCAAAACGAACCTTTATTAAGTGCGAGCGAGCTACCCCCGCTGATTACCCGCTTGCCTCGTCCAGCGCTCACGAAACAAAACGAGCCATCAGGTGTTAGCGCGTTACCCCCCCCCCCCCCTCCCCCGTTTACTCGCCACACGATTCATGACCGAGGGCTTCGTCCAGACCTCAAGACGCAAAATTTACCTGACACACACCAAATTGTATGTCGTATAAAGGGCGAGTGTCTCCTTGACTTGTCCGTTACTCCAGCCGTTTACCCGTCACTCGAGCAGTCGGTGACAGCCTCGGCCAGCGCTCGGGAGGCAAAGAGAACCATTAAGGCCGAGCGACGTACCCCCGCCGATTACCCGCTGGCCTCGGGCAGCGCTCGCGAGGCCTGAGTCCGTAACTCCCGCCGCTTACCCGTTATTTACTGTCTCGGCCAACGCTCAAGAGGCAAAGCGAACTATTATTAAGGGAGAGCGACCTACCTCTGCCGATTAACCGCTTGTCTATTCCAGCAGTCACGAGGCAAAACGAACCATTATTAAGTGCGAGCGAGCAACCCCCGCTGATTACCCGCTTGCCTCGTCCAGCGCTCACGAGGCAAAACGAGCCATAAGGTGCGGGCGCGTTAACCCCCTCCCCCCTCCTCCGTTTACCCGCCACACGATTCATGAATGAGGGCCTCGTCCAGCGCTCAAGAGGCAAAGTTTACACGGCACACACCAAATTGTATGTCGTATGAAGGTCCAGTGTCTCATTGACTTGTCCGTTACTCCAGCCGTTTACCCGTCACTCTAGCAGTCGGTGACTGCCTCGGCCAGCGCTCAGGAGGCAAGGTGAACCATTAAGGGCGAGCGACCTACCCCCGCCGATTACCCGTTGGCCTCGGCCAGCGATCGCGAGGCCTGAGTCCGTTACTCCCGCCGTTTACCTGTCAGTGACTGCCTCGGCCAGCGCTCAAGAGGCAAAGCGAACCATTATTCATGGAGAGCGACCTACCTCCGCCGATTACCCGCTTGCCTCGTCCAACACTCACGACGTAAAACGATACATTATTAAGTGCTAGCGATCTACCCTCGCTGATTACCCGCTTGCCTCGTCCAGCGCTCACCAGGCAAAACGAGCCATAAGGTGCTGGCGCGTTACCCACCTCCCCTTCCTGTTTACCCGCCACACGATTATGACTGAGGGCCTCTTCCAGCGCTCAAGACGCAAAATTTACCCGCTACACACCAAATTGTATGTCGTATGAAGGGCCAGTGTCTCCTCGGCCTTGTCCGTTACTCCAGCCGTTTACCCGTCACTCGAGGAGTCGGTGACTGCCTCGGCCAGCGCTCAGGAGGCAAAACGAACCATTAATACCCCCGCCTATTACCATCTGGCTTCGGCCAGCGCTCGCGAGGCCTGAGTCCGTTACTCCCGCCGTTTACAAGTCAGTGACTGCCTTGGCCAGCGCTCAAGAGGCAAAGCGAACCATAAAGGGCGAGCGACCTACCCCCGCCGATTACCCGCTGGCCTCGGCCAGCGCTCGCGAGGCCTCAATCCGTTACTCCCGCCGTTTACCCGTCAGTGACTGCCTCGGCCAGCGCTGAAGAGGCAAAGCGAACCATTAATGGAGAGTGACCTACCCCCGCCGATTACCATCTGGCCTCGGCCAGCGCTCGCGAGGCCTGAGTCCGTTACTCCCGCCGTTCACCCGTCAGTGACTGCCTCGGCCAGCACTCAAGAGGCAAAGCGAACCATTAAGGGCGAGCGACCTACCCCCCTGATTACCCGCTGGCTTCGGCCAGCGCTTGCGAGGCCTGAGTCCATTACTCCCGCGGTTTACCCGTCAGTTACTGCCTCGGCCAGCGCTCAAGAGGCAAAGCGAACCATTATTAAGGGAGAGCGACCTACCTTTGCCGATTACCTCTTGCCTCGTCCAGCACTCACGAGGCAAAACGAACCATTATTAAGTTCGAGCGAGCTACCCACGCTGATTACCCGTTTGCCTCGTCAAGCGTTCACGAGGCACAACGAGCCATCAGGTGCTGGTTCGTTACCCCCCCCCCACCCCCCGTTCTTTTACCCGCCACACGATTTATTACTGAGGGCCTACGTCCAACGCTCAAGACGCAAACTTTACCTGTCACACACCAAATTGTATGTCGTATGGAGGGCAAGTGTCTCCTTGACTTGTCCGTTACTCCAGCCCTTTACCCGTCACTCGAGCAGTCGGTGACTGCCTCGGCCAGCGCTCAGGAGGCAAAGCGAACCGTTAAGGGCGAGCGACCTACCCCCGTCGATTACCCGCTGGCCTCGGCCAGCGCACGTGAGGCCTAAGTCCGTTACTCCCTCCGTTTACCCGTCAATGACTGCCTCGGCCAGCGCTCAAGAGGCAAAGCGAATCATTATGGGCGAGCGACCTACCCCCGCCGATGACCCGCTGGCCTCGTCCAGCGCTCGCGAGGCCTGAGTCCGATTCTCACGCCGTTTACCCGTCAGTGACTGACTCGGCCAGCGCTCAAGAGGCAAAGCGAACCATTAAGGGCGAGCGACCTACCCCCGCCGATTACCAGATGGCCTCGGCCAGCGCTCGCGAGGCCTGAGTCCGTTACTCCCGCCATTTATCCGTTAGTTACTGTCTCGGACAGCGCTCAAGGGGCAAAGCGAACCATTAAGGGCGAACGACCTACCCCCGCCGATTACCCGCTGGCATCGGCCAGCGCTCGGGAACCCTGAATCCGTTATTCCCGAAGTTTACCCGTCAGTGACTGCCTCGGCCAGCGCTCAAGAGGCAAAGCGAACCATTAAGGTCGAGCGACCTACCCCTGACGATTACCCGCTACCCTCGGCCAGCAATCGCGAGGCCTGAGTCCGTTACTCACGCCGTTTACCCGTCATTTACGGCTTCGGCCAGCGCTCAAGAGGCAGAGCGAACCATTAAGGGCGAGCGACCTACTCCCGTCGATTACCTGCTGGCCTCGGCCAACGTTCGCGAGGCCTGAGTCCGTTACTCACGCCGTTTACCAGTCAGTTACTGTCTCGGCCAGCTCTCAAGAGGCAAAGCAAACCATTATTAAGGGAGAGCGACCTACCTACGCCGATTACCCGCTTGCCTATTCCAGCACTCACTAGGCAAAACGAATCATTATTAAGTGTGAGCGAGCTACCCCCGCTGATTACCCTCTTGCCTCGTCCAGCGCTGGCGAGGCAAAACGAGCCATAAGGTGCGGGCGCTTTACCCCCCCCCACCCCCCCACCCCCCTTTACCCGCCACACGATTCATGACTGAGGGCCTAGTCCAGCGCTCAAGAGGCAAAGTTTACCCGCCACACACCAAATTGTATGTCGTATGAAGGGCCAGTGTCTCCTTGACTTGTCCGTTACTCCAGCCGTTTACCCGTCACTCGAGCACTCGGTGACTGCCTCGGCCAGCGCTCAGGAGGCAAGGCGAACCATTATTAAGGGAGAGCGACCTACCCCCGCCGAATACCCGTTGGCCTCGGCCAGCGCTCGCGATGCCTGAGTCCGTTACTCCCGCCGTTTACCCGTCAGTGACTTCCTCGGCCAGCGCTCAAGAGGCAAAGCGAACCATTATTAAGGGAGAGCGACCTACCTCCGCCAATTACCCGCTTGCCTCGTCCAGCACTCACGACGTAAAATGAAACATTATTAAGTGCGAGCGACCTACCCCCACTGATTACCCGCTTGCCTCGTCCAGCGCTCATGAGGCAAAACGAGCAATCAGGTGCTGGCGCGTTACCCCCCCCCCTCCCCCGTTTACCCGCCACACGATTCATGACTGAGGGCCTCGTCCACCGCTCGAAGACGCAAAGTTTACACGCCACAAACCAAATTGTATGTCATATGAAGGACCAGTGTCTCTGTGACTTGTCCGTTACTCCAGCCGTTTACCCGTCACTCGAGCAGTCGGTGACTGCCTCGGCCAGCGCTCAGGAGGCAAAGTGAACCATCAGGTGCTGGCGCGTAAACCATCCCCCGTTTACCCGCCACACGATTCATTACTGAGGGCCTCGTCCAGCGCCTGCCGCAAATTAACACGCCACAAACCAAATTGTATGGCGTATGATGGACCAGTGTCTCCTTGACTTGTCCGTTACTCCAGCTGTTTAACCGTCACTCGAGCAGTTGGTGATTGCATCGGCCAGCGCTCAGGAGGCAAAGCGAACCATTAAGGGCGAGCGACCTACCCCCGCCGATTACCCGCTGGCCTCGGCCAGCGCTCGCGAAGCCTGAGTTATTTACTCCCGCCGTTCACCTGTCAGTGACTGCCTCGGCCAGCGCTCGCGAAGCCTGAGTTATTTACTCCCGCCGTTTACCTGTCAGTGACTGCCTCGGCCAGCGCTCAAGAGGCAAAGCGAACCATTAAGGGCGAGCAACCTACCCCCGCCGATTACCCGTTGGCCTCGGCTAGCGATCGCGAGGCCTGAGTAAGTTACTCCCTCCGTTTACCCGTCAGTGACTGCCTCGGCCAGCGCTCAAGAGGTAAAGCGAACCATTAAGTGCGAGCGACCTACCCTTGCCGATTACCCGCTGGCCTTGACCAGCGCTCGCGAGACCTGAGTCCGTTACTCCCGCCGTTTACCCGTCAGTTACTTGCTCGGGCAGCGCTCAAGAGGCAAAGCGAACAATTTTTAAGGGAGAGCGACCCACCTCCGCCGATTACCCGCTTGCCTCGTCCAGCATTCACGAGGCAAAACGAACCATTAAAGGCGAGCGACCTACCCCCGCTGATTACCCGCTTGCGTCGTCCAGCGCTCACGAGGCAAAACGAGCCTTCAGGTGCTAGCGCCCTACCCCCCACCCCCACCCCCCCGCCACACGATTCATGACTGAGGGCCTCGTCCAGCGCTCAAGACGCAAAATTTACTCGCCACACACCAAATTGTATGTCGTATGAAGGGCCAGTGTCTCCTTGACTTGTCCGTTACTCCAGCCGCTTACCCGTCACTCGAGCTGTCGGTGACTGCCTCGGCCAGCGCTCAGGAGGCAAAAAGAACCATTAAGGGCGTGCGACCTACCCCCGCCGATTACCTGCTTGCCTCAGCCAGCGCTCGCGAGAGCTGAGGCCGCTTAGGAGGTAAAGCGAACCATTAAGGGCGAGCCAAATACCACCGCCGATTACCTGCTTTCCTCGTCCATCGCTCACGAGGCAAAACGAGCCATCAGGTGCTGGCGCGTTACCTACCCCCCCCCACTCACCCGTTTACCCGCCACACGATTCATGACTGAGGGCCTCGTCCAGCGCTCACGAGGCAAAACGAGCCATCAGGTGCTGGCGCGCTACCTACCCCCCCCCCCCCTCACCCGTTTACCCGCCACACGATTCATGACTGAGGGCCTCGTCCAGTGCTTAAGACGCAAAGTTTACCCGCCACACACCAAATTCTTTGTCGTATGAAGGGCCAGTGTCTCCTTAACTTACTCCAGCCGTTTAACCGTCACTCGAGCAGTCGGTGACTGCCTCGGCCAGCGCTCAGGAGGCAAAGCGAACCATTAAGGGCGAGCGACCTACCCCCGTCGATTACCTGCTGGCCTCGGCCAGCGCTCGCGAGGCTTGAGTCCGTTACTCCCGCCGTTTACCCGTCAGTGACTGCCTCGGCCAGCGCTCAAAAGGCAAAACGAACCATTAAGGGCGAGCGCCCTACCCCCGCTGATTACCCGCTGGCTTCGGCCAGCGCTCGCGAGGCCGGAGTCCGTTACTCCCGTGGTTTACCCGTCAATTACTGCCTCGGCCAGCGCTCAAGAGGCAAAGCGAACCATTATTAAGGGAGTGCGACCTACCTTTGCCGATTACCTCTTGCATCGTCCAGCACTCACGAGGCAAAACGAATCATTATTAAGTGCGAGCGAGCTACCCACGCTGATTACCCGCTTGCCTCGTCAAGCGCTCACGAGGCACAACGAGCCATCAGGTGCTGGTTCGTTAACCCCCCCCCCCCCCCTTGTTCTTTTACCCGCCACACGATTTATTACTGAGGGCCTCATCCAGCGCTCAATACGCAAACTTTACCCGTCACAGACCAAATTGTATGTCGTATGAAGGGCAAGTGTCTCCTTGACTTGTCCGTTACTCCAGCCGTTTACCCGTCACTCGAGCAGTCGGTGACTGCCTCGGCCAGCGCTCAGGAGGCAAAGCGAACCGTTAAGAGCGAGCGACCTACCCCCGTCGATTACCCGCTGGCCTCGGCCAGCGCTCGCGAAGCCTGAGTCTGTTTCTCCCTCCGTTTACCCGTCAATGACTGCCTCGGCCAGCGCTCAAGAGACAAACCGAACCATTAAGGGCGAGCGACCTACCCCCGCCGATTACCCGCTGGCCTCGGCCAGCGCTCGCGAGGCCTGAGTCCGTTTCTCCCGCCGTTTACCCGTCAGTGACTGACTCTGCCAGCGCTCAAGAGGCAAAGCGAACCATTAAGGGCAAGCGACCTACCCCCGCCGATTACCCGCTGGCCTCGGCCAGCGCTCTCGAGGCCTGAGTCCGTTACTCCCGCCGTTTATTCGTCAGTTATTGCCTCGGCCAGCGCTCAAGAGGCAAAGCGAACCATTAAGGGTGAGTGACCTACCCCCGCCGATTACCCGCTGGCCTCGGCCAGCGCTCGCGAGGCCTGAGTCCGTTACTCCCGAAGTTTACCCGTCAGTGACTGCCTCGGCCAGCGCTCAGGAGGCAAGGCGAACCATTAAGTGCGAGCGACGTACCCCCGCCGATTACCCGCTGGATTCGGCCAGCGCTCGCGAGGCTTGAGTCCGTTACTCCCGAAGTTTACCCGTCAGTGACTGCCTCGGCCAGCGCTCAAGAGGCAAAGCGAACCATTAAGGGCGAGTGACCTACCCCCGCCGATTACCCGCTGGCTTCGGCCAGCGCTCGCGAGGCCTGAGTCCGTTACTCCCGCCGTTTACACGTCAGTGACTGCCTCTGCCAGCGCTCAAGAGGCAAAGCGAACCATTATTAAAGGCGAGAGACCTTCCCCTGCCGAATACCCGCTTGCCTCGTCCAGCGCTCACAAGGCAAAACGAGCCATCAGGTGCTAGCGCGTTACCCCCCACCCCCACCTCCCCGCCACACGATTCATGACTGAGGGCCTCGTCCAGCGCTCAAGAAGCAAATTGTATGTCGTATGAAGGGCTAGTGTCTCCTTGACCTGTCCGTTACTCCAGACGTTTACCCGTCACTTGAGATGTCGGTGACTGCCTCGGCCAGCGCTCAGGAGGCAAAGAGAACCATTAAAGGCGTGCGACCTACCCCCGCCGATTACCCGCTTGGCTCAGCCAGCGCTTGCGAGACCTGAGTCCGCTCAGGAGGCAAAGCGAACCATTAAGGCCAAGCGACCTAACCCCGCGCATTACCCGCTGGCCTCGGCCAGCGCTCGCGAGGCCTGTGTCTGTTACTCCCGCCGTTTACCCGTCACTTACTGTCTGTGCCAGCGCCCAATAGGCAAAGCGAACCATTATTAAGGGAGAGAGAGCAACCCCCGCTGATTACCCGCTTGCCTCGTCCAGCGCTCACGAGGCAAAACGAGCCATAAGGTGCGGGCGAGTTACCCCCCCCCCCCCCTCCGTTTACCCGCCACACGATTCATGACTGAGGGTCTCGTCCAGCGCTCAAGAGGCAAAGTTTACACGCCACACACTAAATTGTATGTCGTATGGAGGTCCAGTGTCTCCTTGACTTCTCCGTTACTCCAGCCGTTTACCCGTCACTCAAGCCAGCGCTCAGGAGGGAAAGCTAACCACTCGAGCGACCTACCTCCGCCGATTACCCGCCCGCCTCGTCCAGCACTCATGAAGCAAAACTAACAATTATTAAGTGCGAGCGAGCTACCCCCGCTGATTACCCTCTTGCCTCGTCCAGCGCTCACGAGGCAAAACGAGCCATCAGGTACTGGCGCGTTGCCATCCCCGTTTACTCGCCACACGATCCATGACTGAGGGCTTCGTCCAGCGCTTAATACGCAAAGTTTACCCGCCACACACCTAATTGTATGTCGTATGATGGGCCAGTGTCTCCTTGACTTGTCCGTTACTCCAAAAGTTTACTCCTCACTCGAGCAGTCGGTGACTGTCTCGGCCAGCGCTCAGGAGGAAAAGCTAACCATTAAGGGCGAACGACCTACCCCCTCCGATTACCCGCTGGCCTCGGCCAGCGCTCGCGAGGCCTGAGTCCGTTACTCCCGCCGTTTACCCGTCATTGATTGCCTCGGTCAGCGCTCAAGAGGCAAAGCGAACCATTAACGGCGAGCGACCTACCCCCGCCGATTACCCGCTGGCCTCGGCCAGCGCTCGCGACGCCTGAGTCTGTTACTCCCGCCGTTTACCCGTCAGTTACTGCCTCGGCCAGCGTTTAAAAGGCAAAGCGAACCATTAAGGGCGAGCGACCTACCCTAGCCGAATATCCGCTTGCCTCGGCCAGCGCTCGCGAGGCAAAACGAACCATTATTAAGTGCGATCGAGCTACGGCCGCTGATTACCCGCTTGCCTCGTCCAGCGCTCACGAGACAAAACGAGCCATCAGGTGCTTGCGCGTTACCCCCCCCCCCCCCCCCCCCGGCCCCCGGTTACCTGCCACACGATTCATGACTGAGGGCCTCGTCCAGCGCTCAGGACGCAAAGTTTACCCGCCACACACCAAATTGTATGTCGTATGAAGGGCAAGTGTCTCCTTGACTTGTCCGTTACGCTTTGCCTCTTGAGCGCTGGCGGAGGCAGTCACTGACGGATAAACGGCGGGAGTAGGGGACGCCCATAATGGTTCGCTTTGCCTCCTGAGCGTTGGCCGAGGCAGTCACCGACTGCTCTAGTGACGGTTAAACGGCTGGAGTAACGGACAAGTCAAGGAGACACTGGCCCTTTATACTACAAATAATTTGGTGTGTGGCGGGTAAACCTTGCGTCTTGAGCGCTGGACGAGGCCCTCAGTCATAAATCGTGTGGCGGGTAAACGGGGGAGGGGAGGGGGGGGTAACGGGCCAGAACCTGATGGTTCGTTTTGCATCGTGAGCGCTGTACGAGGCAAGCAAGTAATCAGCGGGGGTAGCTCGCTCGCACTTAATAATGGTTCGTTTTGCCTCGTGAGTCCTGGACCAGACAAGCGGGTAATCGGCAGAGGTAGGTCGCTCTCCCTTAATAATGGTGCGCTTTGCCTCTTGAGCGCCGGCCGAGGCAGTATCTGACCGGTAAACGGCGGGAGTAACTGACTCAGGCCTCGCGAGCGCTGGCCGAGGCCAGCGGGTAATCGGCGGGGGTAGGTCGCTCGCCCTTGTCCCTACAAGTTCCGACCCGGGCCACAATTGCCCCCCCCTGAGGATTTTTGTCAAAACGATCTTTTTTTTTTTTTATTACCAAGTTTAAAAGAAAAACAGACCTACTGATAAACGTAGAAAATACCGTAGATTAAGATGCGATATCAAAAATAACCATAGGAGCCTCCGTTATCTTGCTAAACACGAATATTTAGAAACACCGACGCGAATCATTTTGAAGCACGGCGATACGCTGTGAAAAAAAACCCAACGTTCAAACGCCTCCGGATGACGATATTATTACTGTTATAAGTATTATATATCTGTATTGTATAGTGCTATACTGCATGTTCTGCATCTTTTATGTTAACAAAGCTTTAGCTGATACACTAAACAGACCAACAAATAAGCTGGCTGTAATAAACATAATAAAAACGTACACAGCCCGCTGTGTACGAGAGTTATTCAACGGCAGTTGGCGACACGAGCTTGTGATTGATGATTGATTGATAGTTTAATATTGCAAGTAACCAACAATAGACAAGAGAGGAACATGCCATCCCTCTTGATACATATTGATGTGCGTGCATTCGTATGTGTGTGTGTGTGTGTTTACGGTGTGTGTATGTGTGTGTGTGTGTGTGTGTGTGTGTGTGTATGTGTGTGTTTGTGTTGCCATGCGAGGCGAGGGGTTGCTATGCTCGTTTTCTATGACGAATTATGGCACATACAATACTTATTTTGACACTACCATAAGGTGATAACTGTGTCTCGTTTATATGTTAATTTATTGTACTTTGGCCAGACAATTCCTATATATAGCTAATAAAGAAAAAAACGTACGTGCTTGGAGTGAGTCTGGGTAACTGAGGTGTTTACAACTGACATCGCCAGCATCATCACCACGCTGACCATCATCAGTCTAAAGCACACACTGACTTCCACCATCACCACCATCATCACCATCATCATCACCACCATCATCATCATCACCATCATCATCACCACCATCACCATCACCATCATCACCACCATCATCAACACCATCATCACCACCAACATCATCACCACCATAATCATCACCAACATCACCATCATCACCATCATCATCACCATCATCATCATCACCACCATCATCATCACCACCATCATCACCACCATCATCATCACCACCATCATCATCACCACCATCACCATCACCACCATCATCATCACCACCATCATCACCATCATCACCACCATCATCACCACCATCATCATCACCACCATCATCAACACCATCATCATCACCAACATCATCACCACCACCAGCATCACCATCAGCACCATCATCATCACCACCATCATCACCACCATCATCACCATCATCACCATCATCACCACCATCATCACCACCATCACCACCACCATCATCACCATCATCACCACCATCATCATCACCACCATCATCATCACCACCATCATCACCACCATCATCACCATCATCATCACCACCATCATCATCACCACCATCATCACCATCATCACCACCATCATCATCACCACCATCATCACCAACAACAACACCATCATCAACACCACCATCATCATCATCAACATCAACACCAACATCATCACCAACAGCAGCACCACCATCATCATCATCACCACCATCATCATCACCACCATCATCACCACCATCATCATCACCACCATCATCACCACCATCATCATCATCACCATCATCATCATCACCACCATCACCATCACCACCATCATCATCACCACCATCATCATCACCACCATCATCACCATCATCACCACCACCATCATCACCATCATCACCATCACCACCATCATCACCACCACCACCACCACCATCATCACCATCATCATCACCACCATCATCACCACCACCACCATCACCACCACAATCTTCATCACCATCATCATCACCACCATCATCACCACCACCACCATCACCACCACCACCTTCATCACCATCAGCACCATAATCATCAACATCATCATCAACACCATCATCATCATCACCACCATCACCATCATCACCACCATCATCATCACCACCATCATCATCACCACCATCACCATCACCACCATCATCATCACCACCATCACCATCATCATCATCACCACCATCATCATCACCACCATCATCACCACCATCATCACCACCATCATCACCACCACTCACCACCATCATCAACACCATCATCATCACCACCATCATCATCACCACCATCATCACCACCACCATCATCACCACCATCATCACCACCATCACCATCACCACCACCATCATCACCATCATCACCACCATCATCATCACCATCATCATCACCATCACCACCACCATCATCACCACCATCATCACCATCACCACCACCATCACCACCACCAGCATCACCAGCACCACCATCACCATCACCACCATAACCACCATCACCACCATCATCACCACCATCATCACCACCATCATCATCAACATCATCACCACCACGAACACCACCATCATCACCATCATCACCACCACCATCATCACCACCATCATCATCACCACCATCATCATCACCACCATCATCATCACCACCATCATCACCACCACCATCACCACCAACAGCATCACCACCACCATCATCACCATCATCACCACCACCATCATCACCACCATCATCACCACCACCATCTCCACCATCATCACCATCATCATCACCACCACCATCATCACCATCATCACCACCACCATCATCACCACCATCACCTCCACCATCATCACCACCACCATCATCACCATCATCATCACCACCACCATCATCACCATCATCACCACCACCATCATCACCACCACCATCACCACCATCATCACCACCACCATCATCACCACCATCACCACCATCATCATCACCACCACCACCACCACCACCACCACCACCATCATCATCACCACCATCATCATCACCACCACCATCATCACCACCACCATCATCACCACCATCATCATCACCACCATCATCATCACCACCATCATCATCACCACCATCATCACCACCATCATCATCATCACCACCATCATCATCACCACCATCATCACCATCATCACCATCATCACCACCATCATCATCACCACCATCACCTTCATCACCAAAAAGGAGGAAGAAGAGGATGACGAAGAGGAAGAGGAAGACGAGGAGGAAATCGAGGACGAGGAGGGAGGAGGAAGAAGAGGAAGGAGAGGAAGATGCAGAAAAGAGGAAGAAGAAAAGGAAGAGGAAGAAGAAGAGGTAGGGGAGGAAAAGGAGGAAGAAGCTAGAAGAGGAAGAAGTAGAGGACGAGAAGCTAGGAAGAGGTGGAAAAGTATAGAAGAGGAGGAGGAAGAAGATGAAGAGGAGGAGGAAAAGAGGAAGGGACAAGGAGGAAGAAGGAAGAAGAGGAAGACTAGGAAGAGTAGGGAAGAAGAGGAAGAAAAGGAGAAAGAGAAGAAGAGGAAGAAGAAGAGGAGAAATAGAGAAGAGGGAGGAGAAAAAAATAATGTATGATTTTTATTTCTTGAGAGTTTCTTTCACTCATTATTCACTATTGCTTTACACCATTGATTAGGTTCCAGTACTTAGTGTTCACGAGCGTTATTGTTGTTCAGAAAAATCAATACGATGCTGGCTATACGAGCGCGAAAAATCTCAAGGGGTCGGAACGTATAGGGTTAATGGATCGCTTTGCCTCTTGAGCGCTGACCGAGCCAGTCACTGACGGGTAAACGGCGGGAGTAATGGACTCAGGCCTCTTAACCCTATACGTTCCGACCCCTTGAGATTTTTCGCGCTCGTATAGCTAGCATGGTATTGATTTTTCTGAACAACAATAACGCTCGTGAACACTAAGTACTGCAACCTAATCAATGGTGTAAAGCAATAGTGAATAATGAGTGAAAAGAAACCTCAAGAAATAAAATCCTTTTCTCCCTCTTCCTCCTATTCTTCCTTCTTTCTTCTTCTTCCTCCTCTTCCTATTCTTCCTTCTTTCTTCTTCTTCTTCCTCTTCTTCCTTCTTTTCTTCCTCCTTCTTTCTCCTTTCTTCTTCCTCCTCTTCCTCTTCTTTCTCCTTTTATTCTTCCTCTTCCTCTTCTTCCTCCTTTTCCTCCTTTTCCTTTTCTCGCTAGCTTCTCGCCTCTTTTCTTCCCTCTTCCTTTCTTCTGCCTCTTCCTCTTCTTCCTCTTCCCTTCCTTCTTCCTCTTCTTCTTCATCTTCCTCCTCTTCCTGTTCTTCCTCCTCCTCCTCTTCTTCCTCTATTTCCTCCACATCTTCCTCTTACTCTTCTTCCAGCTCTTCCTCCTCTTCTTCCGCCTGTTCCTCTTCTGCCTCCTCTACCTCTTCATTCTCCTTTCCCTCTTCCCTCTTTTCCCTCCTTCCTCTTCTTCTTTTCCTTTTCCTCTTCCTCTGCTTCCTACTTTTCCTCCTCTTCGTAGCTTCTCGTCCTACTCTTCTTCCTCATTCTTCCTCTCCCTCGTCCTGTTCTTCGTCCTTCTCATCTTCGTCGTCCATTTTCTTGATTTTGCTCTTCTTCTTCCTCCTCTTCCTCTTTCTCTTCTTCCTCCTCTCCCACCTCTTCCTCTATTTCCTCCTCTTCTTCCTCTTCCTCTTCTTCATCCTCTTCCTCCTTTTCTTCCTCTTCTTCCTACCTTCCTAGTCTTCCTCTTCTTCCTCCTTATTGTCCCCTTCCTCTTTTCCTCCCTCTTCTTCCTCTTCTTCCTCCTTCTTCTATACTTTTCCACCTCTTCCTAGCTTCTCGTCCTCTTCTTCTTCCTCTTCTAGCTTCTTCCTCCTTTTCCTCCCCACCTCTTCTTCTTCCTCTTCCTTTTCTTCTTCCTCTTTTTCCTCCTCTTCTGCATCTTCCTCTCCTTCTCTTCTTCTTCCTCCTCTCCTCCCTCTTCCTCTATTTCCTCCTCTTCTTCCTCTTCCTCTTCTTCATCCTCTTCTTCCTCCTTTTTGGTGATGATGGTGATGGTGGTGATGATGATGATGGTGATGATGGGGGTGATGATGATGGTGGTGATGGTGATGGTGATGATGGTGGTGATGTTGATGGTGGTGATGATGATGGTGGTGATGATGGTGGTGATGATGATGGTGGTGATGATGGTGATGGTGCTGATGTTGGTGGTGATGATGATGGTGATGGTGGTGATGATGTGATAGATGATGGTGGTGATGATGGTGATGGTGGTGATGATGATGGTGGTGATGATGGTGGTGATGCTGATGGTGGTGATGCTGATGGTGATGATGATGGTGGTGATGATGATGGTGATGGTGGTGATGATGATGGTGGTGATGGTGATGATGGTGATGGTGGTGATGATGATGGTGGTGATGATGATGGTGATGATGGTGATGATGGTGGTGATGATGATGGTGGTGATGATGGTGATGATGGTGATGATGATGGTGGTGATGATGATGGTGATGATGGTGGTGATGATGGTGGTGATGATGGTGGTGATGATGAGGTTGGTGTTGTTGATGGTGTTGTTGATGGTGGTGTTGTTGATGGTGGTGATGATGATGGTGGTGATGATGATGGTGGTGATGATGATGGTGATGATGATGATGATGGTGATGATGATGATGATGATGGTGGTGATGATGATGGTGATGATGATGTTGATGATGGTGATGTTGATGATGATGATGGTGATGATGATGTTGATGATGATGATGGTGGTGATGATGATGGTGGTGATGATGATGGTGGTGATGATGGTGGTGATGATGGTGGTGATGATGGTGGTGATGATGATGGTGATGATGATGATGGTGATGGTGATGGTGGTGATGATGATGGTGGTGATGGTGATGATGGTGATGGTGGTGATGATGATGATGGTGGTGATGATGATGGTGATGATGATGATGATGGTGGTGATGATGGTGGTGATGATGGTGGTGATGATGATGGTGGTGATGATGATGGTGATGATGGTGATGATGGTGATGGTGGTGATGATGTTGGTCGTGATGATGATGGTGGTGGTGATGATGATGGTGGTGGTGATGATGTTGGTGCTGATGATGGTGGTGATGATGATGGTGGTGATGATGATGATGGTGGTGATGATGATGGTGATGATGGTGATGATGATGGTGGTGATGATGATGGTGGTGATGATGGTGATGATGGTAATGATGGTGGTGATGATTATGGTGGTGATGATGATGGTGGTGATGATGGTGGTGTTGATGATGGTGGTGATGATGGTGGTGGTGATGATGGTGGTGATGATGATGGTGATGGTGGTGATGATGATGGTGATGATGGTGGTGGTGATGATGGTGGTGGTGATGATGATGATGATGATGATGATGGTGATGATGATGATGGTGGTGATGATGGTGGTGGTGATGATGGTGGTGATGCTGATGGTGGTGATGATGATGATGGTGATGATGATGATGGTGGTGATGATGGTGGTCGTGATGGTGGCGTTGATGATAAGTGTCAGAGAGAGAGAGAGAGAGAGAGAGAGAGAGAGAGAGAGAGAGAGAGAGAGAGAGAGAGAGAGAGAGACCAGTCCTATTGACCGTTTGATTTGAACCCTCTCCTCTCTCATCTTTCATAGTATTTTTTATTACGCTAAATTTCGCTTTCCTATTCGTCTTGATATCCCAAAATAATCTCTCTCTCTCTCTCTCTCTCAATGCATCCAGGTCCCCCAAATAAAAATAAACATACGAGGCCAGTGATTTATAGAAAGTAATTTTTTTTGCCGATAGATATATTTGCTTATATTGAAAGGAACTGAATATGATGACATGAATATTTCGCAGCAAAACATTTTAAACTTTCGATATTATATTGAAATTATTATCATTGTTGCCTAGTTTATATATATATATATATATATATATATATATATATATATATATATATATATATATATATATATATATATATATATATATATATATATATATATATATATATATATATATATATATATATATATATATATATATATATATATATATATATATATATATATATATATATATATATATATAGAGAGAGAGAGAGAGAGAGAGAGAGAGAGAGAGAGAGGCAAGGAATATGCTATATGACCCTTTGAACATAGCTCCCCTCTCTTCCATCTTTCTATATATATATATATAAATATATATATATATATATATATATATATATATATATATATATATATATATAGAGATAGATATATAGATAGATAGATAGATAGAGAGAGAGAGAGAGAGAGAGAGAGAGAGAGAGAGAGAGAGGCCAGTCATAGGCTATTTGACCGTTTGAACCTAGCTCCCCTCTCTTCCATCTTTCATAGTATTTTTTTTATTACGCTAATTTTTTTTTTTGCCGATAAGAGTATATTTGCTTATATTGAAAGGAACTGAATATGAATGACATGAATATTTCGCAGCAAGTGACACTGGCACTGATATTATTTTGGGTATTATCATTGTTGCCTGGTTAATATATATATATATATATATATATATATATATATATATATATATATATATATATATATATATATATATATATATATATATATATATATATATGAAAGATGGAAGAGAGGGGAGCTAGGTTCAAACGGTCAAATAGCCTATGACTGGCCTCTCTCTCTCTCTCTCTCTCTCTCTCTCTCTCTCTCTCTCTGACTCCAAGCACGTACGTTTTTTTCTTTATTAGCTATATATAGGAATTGTCTGGCCAAAGTACAAGAAATTAACATATGTACGAGACACAGTTATCACCTTATGGTAGTGTCAAAATAAGTATTGTATGTGCCATAATTCGTCATCGCCTCGCCGCAATCACAAGCTCGTGTCGCCAACTGCCGTTGAATAACTCTCGTACACAGCGGGCTGTGTACGTTTTTATTATGTTTTTATTACAGCTAGCTTGTTTGTTGGTCTGTTTAGTGTATCAGCTAAAGCTTTGTTAACATAAAAGATGCAGAACATGCAGTATAGCACTATACAATACAGGTATATTAATACTTATAACAGTAATAATATCGTCATCCGGAGGCGTTTGAACGTTGGTTTTTTTTTCACAGCGTATCGCCGTGCTTCAAAATGATTCGCGTCGGTGTTTCTAAATATTCGTGTTTAGCAAGATAACGGAGGCTCCTATGGTTATTTTTGATATCGCATCTTAATCTACGGTATTTTCTACGTTTATCAGTAGGTCTGTTTTTCTTTTAAACTTGGTAATAAAAAAAAAATGATCGTTTTGACAAAAAACCTCAGGGGGGGGCAAATGTGGCCCGGGTCGGAACGAATAGGGTTAAGCGCTGGCCGAGGCCAGCGGTTAATCGGCGAGGGTAGGTCGCTCGCCCTTAATGGTTCTCTTTGCCTCCTGAGCGCTGGCCGATGCAGTCACTGACGGGTAAACGGCGGGATTAACGGACTCAAGCATTGCGAGCGCTGCACGAGGCCAGCGGGTAACCGACGGGGGTAGGTCGCTCGCATTTCATTTTAACTGGTATTATGTAGTTATATTAGTGTATTTTTTATAACTTTTTTTAGTTTATAAATTGTTTTATATAGTTTTATTTTTTTATCGTATATTTTATAGTTTTTTACCGGTTTTATATAGTTTTAAATTACAAATCTTTATATGCGGCGCCATATGACCCCGCAGCGGCGCCAAGATAAAACGCTACAATAATCAATCACCCATACCTCCATGTCGTGTCGTAGGCCTTCTGGAGGTTAAAGAAAATGCACACCATGCGTTGTCTTTCTGCGAACGAGCGGCAGATAGCTGACACGAGACGTATTAGGGCGTCTACTGTAGATCTCATCCTCCGAAACCCTGACTGGTAAGGAGACAAATGGCCATTGCTCTCTAGATAGTGTATTAAGCAGAAGTTTATCATCTTTTCAAAGAGTTTGCAGAGGCAGGATGTTAGAGCGGTGGCCCGGTAGTGTAAGGGCTGTGAATTGATTGATTGATTGACTTAATTAGGCGCCGCAACAGCCAGGGTCAATGAGTTAAAAACTAAAGAAAAAAAAAAACTAAACTAAACTAAAAGGGCTAAAATAGGAATCTAAAAAAGTAAACTAAGAGCAAAGCCAAACAAAACGAGACGAAACAAATCATACAGAAAACTTAAGATGACAAGGACGCATCGGTCACGTATGAATTGGGACTGAGCCCGTTCACGTTACTTAAGATGACAACTCCCAGCAAACACAAGTACGTCGGCCCTCCCTCGGGCCGACGTGTGTTGTTGCGGCGGCCCGACGGTGCAAAACTCCGTCGGCCCATGTCCCGTTTGCTCATCGTTTTACCGGAGGCCCGACGTAGTATGCCGGTCATATGTCTCCCATATGGCGTCCTTCAGGGTTCGGTTCTTGGCCCAGTGCTCTTCATTATTTACATCAACGATGTGGATGTTGGACTCAATAATCGCATTAATAAATTTGCAGACGACACAAAGATTGGTAATTCGGTTCTCACTGACGAAGACAAGCAAAGCCTCCAAGAGGATTTGCACAAAATTTCAGCTTGGTCGGATAGATGGGAGATACCCTTTAACGTAGACAAGAGCCAGATCCTTCAAGTTGGAACAAGAAATAAAAAGTTCGATTATGAAATGCGCGACGTTAATCTCGAAAGCGTTCAATGCGTTAAAGACCTGGGGGTCAAAATCGCGCCAAATATCAAATCATCACAGCAATGCATCGATGCAGCAAATAAGGCGATCATAATGTTGGGCTTCATTATAATACTTTTTTTTTTTAAGAATAAAGATGTAATACTTCTGCTCTACAATAGTTTAGACAGACCCCACTTGTAATATGCGGTACAGTTTTGGTATCCCCACCATGCAAATGACATATTTAAATTAGAAGGTGTTCAGCGTCGGGGAACAAAAATTATCCCTTCCTTGCGCAACGAATCCTTCGAAGAAAGGCTTTCCACCCTTCACATGTTCTCTCTTGAGAAACGTCGCCTCAGAGGAAAACTGATCGAATGTTTTAAAATACTTAATGGTTCCAAGAATGTAGACATATCAAAATTGTTTATGATCGATGACACTTTGCGAGCGAGGAACAGGGGCATAAAACTCAAATGTAGAGAAGTAAATTTAGACTGCACCAATTTTTTTTTCACCAACGTTGTAGTGCGATAATGGAATAAGCTCCCACCTTCAGTGGTCCATTGTGACACGCGCCGCCAGATTTGATTAGTTTGTCGTCAAGTACAGTAAACATGCCGTTTTTGAGCTTTATATGGGTATGGTACACAGATGCTGTAAAAAAGTGATGCTTTTTTTTGCTAAATAATAGAAATTAAGAACAATAGAGGTGGGTATCTGTCTATAATAATATGTTTTCATAGTTCCTACTTCATAACTCTGTACTCGTTTTACCAATGCTTATATGGTGTTCAAATTAACGTCAAAGGACAGCTAAGGAAAAGGACTTGACAATGATACCTTATTCAGCAACGTTAGCTCAGTAAGAGAGAAGATACTTGAGGTTGAGTTGAGGTGTGTTTTTGAGTGAATATGCCCGCGTGGCAGGCCAGGCGCGGCAAAATCTAGCCCGCGCTTTAAGTGTTAAAAATCAAGTTCGACCATCACTTCATTGAACTTGATATTAACTAGAGCTGACATGCAACATTTTGGAGCCATCTGATCAATGTAGAATCACTTAGGTTTAAGGACAGACCACATAGTCTGGACCATGGGGTCTGTGTGGTCTGATTTTCTCTCTCTCTCTCTCTCATACACACACACACCACAAAAAAAGGAATGTAATTGCTTTTTTATTTCTTCAGCAGGAAGACGAACCGAAGACACCAAATTGAGCACTGCTGAGGAAGCAATGGTTGCATTAATCAGCGAGGTTGCCATTGTCGGGCATGCTGATGTTTCACGACTAAGCATAATGAATAGACAGCAATTTGCGAGGCTAATACCGGAGTTTATCGACAGCGGTGCCACTAAGGACGCCTTCTTGAATGAACCATCAACTGCGATGGCGCTTTATCAAGAGCACTTGACGCCACAGTATCACATGATGCAGGAATGCTTAACTCTTGCCCTGGCTGCAACTGAAAGGTAGTTGTATATCTCATTTTTGGGGTATTGTTGAGTAAACTGTTGCCTCCAATTTTCCGAGGCCTAACCTCCTACATGTGAATTGTAATCCAACCAGGGTAACATAACTGGGATTGTAGTCTAACCTGTCTGTGGAGCAAGTCCCTCAGCTCACATAAACTTCTAGTCAGTTTTCCATAAATAGGAGGCCACTGTTAACTCAATAATAGCACATTTTGGGGTAATATTCTAGTTTTGCACCGAATTCACTTTGACGTTATTGACCTAGTGCATAGGCTTGAGCTAGTCATTCAGTGTTTTTTGATCCCCATATATATTTGTCACAAATTTATAGTAACCCTGCAACCATTTTTTTAAAATTTATTGGCTAGGCTTGTTTAAGTAAGAAAAGCTAGTAAAATCTAGCTTAGTTAAGTGAGGTTAGGGTAGTTTAGATTACATTGTGTTTGATTAAATATAAATGAAAGAAATGTGTTGTTAAATGAAATAGTGGCTGACGATTTTTCATGCAGGTATTGCGGACATGTGGTTGGAACCTGAGGTCGGTGTTAAACTATAAACGTACTTTTTTTTTATTTCATGTTCCTAATTCCCACCATTCCACGTATTTTTGGATGCTAAGGACAATGCTGTGTAAACTAAAATCCTACCGCTTCTTCATATTCCCCCATCCCCCCAAAACAAGCTTGGGGCCATGAGGGAATGCGGGATTTTGTGCGGGAAACACAAAATGTGGCGCAATCATGTATTTATATAATAGGGAATTGAAACAGATTCTAACCTCCAAACCTGGAAGGTGTCCCCTTGGAACCCCACAATGAACTACTATTGTAACTGAGCCTAAAGTAGCTAGGGATTTCTGTAGATGTTATTCTCTAGAGTTTTGGAATTTAAAGATTTTTTTTGGGGGGGCAACCCCCTAACTCAATAATTTTGTTATTGCGTTGCTTTATGTGTTCCCCACCCGACACCGTGCACTCCCATGTCCCTATTTTTTTTTTTGGGGGGGGGGGGTTGAGAGTTTGGGGAAATGTTAGAATCTTTCAGAAAGCTGTTTTTGTATATTTTTTTTTTAATTTATCTCTAAATTTACATAAGTACACGCTATTTGATTTTGATGAGTAAATTATTTCAATGGCGTGGTACATTAGTTTTTAATTATTCTGATAATAGTTGTTCCTGTAAATATAATTTCACATAACTCTGAAGCCCCCATAGCATACGTTTAACCTAGATATTTCAGACTTATAAAGTTTAGCATTTCTTGCTCTACGTACTTCAACGTTCAAGACAGTGTGGGTTTGTCAGACACCTACTAGAAGACAAGAGTGAAGTGGACTTCTTCAGAAATTTGAGAGTGACGAGGCAAACTTTTGGAAACTTTGTAAGCCTAATTGATGAAAAACACCATGCAAGGAACCCAGGACGATTTTCTCCTCTAAAAATGAAGTGTGTCTTATGGTTACCTTAAGGTATTTAGGGACTAAATGCAGCTACAAGGAAATATCTGATCTATTTGGATATTCAGAGATTTTCCAGTGTGTGCAGATGACTTTGAATATAATATGTGCAGAAGCAGACATCTACATTAAATGGCCAACACCTGATGAGGCTACTGCCATTGAAAAATAATTCAAATTAGAGGCAGGGTTTCCTGGAGTGAGTGGTGCAATAGATGGATACCATAATATTGAAATCAAAGCACCAGATGATGTCCAGGCTGATTACATAGATAGGAATAATCGGCACAGTATAAATATTTTAGTAGTTTATGATATCAACAAAAAATTACCTATATTAATGCCGGGTTTCCAGGATCAGTCCACGATAGTAGGGTTTACAGATGTAGCACAGTTGGCCGAACAATTCAGTCAGATCCAGGTACAACTACTTTAATGCATGTGTTGGGGGCGTTTCATTCTTGGCTTGTGCTCTCCTATAAAAACACCAGGAGTCCTCGCCATCTGGGGACAATTGGTGTGATAGCTGCTTGTCCGTGGCCAAAAGGTGGAAGTATGTCGACCATATTGCTTTACGCAAGGACATCAAGTTTCCTTCATTCTCCCTGATGTACATGTAGCGGAACTTGTAATCCAATGAGCGCCTCCACATCAAAGACTATACAAAGGGAGACAGGAAAGCTCTCCCGTTTAACACAAAGACAATCGTGAGGACTAGCTGTCCGGTCAGCGCCATCTATTCAACCCTCGCGTAACTATTTTTTTTTTTGTGTGTGTACAATTTCAGGGTAATCTGTTATAAGAACATAAGAACATAAGCACATAGGAGTCTGCAAGAAGCCGGTAGGCCTGTACGAGACAGATCCTCTGAACCTAAGCCCCCGTGTGGCTCCCGTGCATCTAACCCCACCTAATATCGCTGTCCATGAATTTATCCAATCTATATTTGAATGTGACAATTGTAATGGCACTCACCGCATGACTGGTAAGCCTATTCCTCTCACTCCACCACCCTGTTTTAAACCAATTTTTTGCCTATGTCCCTGTTGAATCTGAATTTATCCAGTTTAAACCCATTACTTCGTGTCCTACCAGGTTCTCTTACCAACAAAACCTGATGAATGTCTCCCTTATTAAAGCCCTTCATCCATTTATAAACCTCGATCATGTCTCCACGCACCTTTTGCCTTTCAGGAGAATGCAAGTTTAACTGTTTGAGTCTTTCCTCGTATGGCAAGTTTCTCAACCCCTGAATCATATTAGTCATCCTCCTCTGCACCGATTCTAGCTTTTTGAAATCCATTCTATAGTAAGATGACCAGAACTGAACCGTATAGTCAAGATGAGGTCTAACTAATGCTATATATAGTTTGAGGAAGACTTCGGCGCTTCTGTTGCTTACGCTCATTGAAATAAATCCCAGTACCCTATTTGCTCGATTTCTAGCTTGAATGCATTGTGTCCTTGGACGGAGATCAGGGCTCACTAAGAGCCCTAAATCCTTCTCGCACCCAGACCTGCTTATGAGAGTGTCATTTAAGCAATAATTATGTGAGGGGTTGTTTCTACCTACACTCAGAATACTGCACTTCCCTACATTCCTTCTCCAGACTGGAGGTTGCAGACGCTTAACCTCATACCTTGCTATCATTTCCGATTGGGGCAGAACGAACCTTGTGTCCTTCAATGCCTCAAAAACTCAATTTATTCACCTATCAACTTGACACAATCTTCCAAACACCTATCCCCTATTCTTCGACGACACTCAGCTGTCACCTTCTTCATCACTAAACATCCTCGGTCTATCCTTAACTCAAAATCTCAACTGGAAACTTCATATCTCCTCTCCTGCTAAATCAGCTTCCTCGAGGTTCTTCTCCCCCGTGCAGTTGCTATCCTTATACAGGGGCCTTGTCCGCCCTCGTATGGAGTATGCATCTCACGTGTGTGTGTGTGGGGTGCTCCCACTCACAGAGCTCTTCTGGACAGAGTGGAGTCTAAGGCCCACAAACATAAACATTCCCTTCCCCCTTCCCTGAAGGATCCACATGACGGGACCGCAGAGACTCCGGGTAAACTTAATCAGTCAATTCCCTTTCCCCTTCGTGCGGACCAATCAGTCGCTAGCGCGGAACGGTTGGTATGTCGGAAGGTGTGGAGTGCGCTTCTTGATCTTCATCACTGCTGGTTTTGTTTACATTTCCACACGACAACGAGAGCAGCCGCAGTTTATTCATCCGATTATTAGACCAGGTGAGCACATTCCTTATCATAATGTTAGTTTTTTGGCAGTTTAATGACAGAGGTTACCTATATGAACAAGTAAAACAGTCGAGTGTAGCCCTCATTGCTTAGAGTAGATGATGCCAGCCTGCACATGGACGCGACCCTCACAAAGATTATTTCCCTTCCATTATTTGCCCAAGTAAGCACATTTCCCTGTCATAGTGTTAGTTTTTAGCTGTTTAATGACAGGGTTGACTTATGTGAACAAGTAATAAGGTCGCGTGTGGCCCTCAAAACACACATGGATGAGGCCCAGACTAAGGCTATTTTCATCTCATTATTGGAGCAGGTGAGCACATTTCCCTGTCATAGTGTTAGTTTTTAGCTGTTTAATGACAGGATTGACCTATATGGACAAGTAAAAAGGTCGAGGGTTGCCTTCATAGCTCAGAGTAGCCTATCATAATGTTAATTGTTGGGTAATTATACTGCTGAAATCGGCATGTCCTTTTCAGGACCCAGGGTCATCATGGGCAAATATGTTTTTTTTGGAGAAGGCAGTTGCATTTTATGGTTACCATATGCAAAGTTGTGCTGTATTTCAGAATCTACAGGTACGAGTTCATGAATAAGGTTATTTTCAGCCCTTTATATGATCAGATTGAATCATTTTCCAGATAATGTTGACATAGATATTGCCTTCCATCCCAGGTCTAGCACTTTTTTTTTTATTCATTTGTGCATCTATATATAGTCCAGGACAAACAAACTATTAACCTAGTGGCCTTAACCACCCCTGTAGTAGGGACTAGGTTACTGATAATGGGCTAAAAGTCTCATATTTTTTTGGCTAATTTACATTTTTATTTATTCATTGCTGCTTCATGTTTTGTCTTCTTTCTCAGGGAACGTAGGATTTCTAAAAATGGAAGGAGCACTGAGTGCCAGAAGCGTCAGGCGAACGAACAGCGGGAGTGTAGCAGGGGGTTCGTTGCGCCTCGGTAGTTGAACGGCTTCGAACGGCAAGATGCGGGCGGCCGGCAGGAGTGCCCCGGTCGTTCGCCCGCTAAGTTGGTAGTTGCCCTCACACACACAATAATATTATGTCCTGCCAGGCCACTGCTCCCCGAGTGTTGTAGTCCATGAGGTAGGCGCGGATATTCTTTGGGTCTACCATAGCTCTTGGGTTCCGCAGAGGGTCAAGTGGGAGGATTTGATCGCCCTCTCATCATTACCCAGGAACAATTTTCGAGAGACGAGGTGGGCTCTTCAGCTGCCGGTGAAGAAGTGTGTTGCACCCCGAATTCCCGTGCTTTTATATGCCACATGGGCATCAGATAATCAGCTGTCAGAAATCTTGGCACTGTCGGAGAATCGTCCCTGACATGTCGCCGACACTTCGGGGACATACGAAGACAATTCGGAGACTTGTCGCCAATTATTCCGCGACAAAAAAAAAAAAAAAAAGTTAACATTTCAGATTTTGAACTCGGCGACATAGACGCCGAATAGTCGGTGACATGTTTCCCGAATTTTCCCCGAATTGTCTTGAGTATTCGCCGACATGTCGCCAAATGGTCACGAACTGTAAGAATCTTGGTCACGTCGGCGAACCGGTCGCCGAATTATTTTCGACAAGTTCGTGGCCAAAATTCGGCAGTGTATGTGGGACTTTAGTCGATCCTTCCTCGCGGTCACCCTGCTGGAGAGCCCCGCTGCATGGAGCCGTCGCCGTATAGTGGAGGCCGAGGCGGCGAGTTGGAGCCGTTCCTTGATGTCGATATTTGGACTTCATTTGACTTGTTCCTTGCTGAACGGATACACTTTGTGTCAAAATAGTTAAACAACTCTTCGTAAGACATCACTGAATATTTCTTTTCTATTTTTTTCTAGCTTGTAAAATATATTTAGTTAAGTTATGATGAAGATACAGGAAAATAATGGTATTCTTGAAAATATATAACGATAATTGCGTGATCGAAAATAAACGTACAGTCGCGATATGAAGAGATGTCGCCGTGTACGTTTATTTTCATGATCATTGTTGACAACAATAAATCTAACATATGCACAATTTATAGGACATGCATAATTAGTCGATATCCTAAATTAGGATGGCGTAATTTGTTTAATTTATACTCTCGTTTGATGATGACGTCATCGCCCGTGCACCTTTTTTTTTTTTTTTTTTTTTTTTTTTAAATTGCAGCCTCTTGCGCCGGTAGGCTTCTTCCAGGTGGATCCTGATGGTCGGTCCAAGGCTTCTTTCCGGTAGGTCCTGATGGTCGGCCCAGCCCGTTCTGGCGCAGGCGAGTGTTTATAGTGGCGCCATCTTGCATTGGCTCATGCTGCCCTCCCAGAGCTCATCTTTGATCCTAGAATCTAGAGTCCGGGTTGATAGGTGGTCTTCTGGACAGCATGTGGGTAGTTTTAAGCCACTCGGCGGCGGCTGAAAAATCCCAGCTTGGTGGCACCGGGCGGGGATTGAACTCGCGTCCTCCTGAACACGAGGCCGTTACTTTGACGACTCAACCACCGCCTCCCCCAAAAATATACCTATTATTCACCCCTGACCCACTCTTTGCCTTTCGTGGTCAACATAACGATAACAAATGCTTTCCGTGGACTTCTAATGCATGATAGTGATCAAGGGAATATGCCCACAACCTATAACTACCGAGGGATAGTCGGAGATGGAAAAATAAGAATAAATAGCTACAGAATAGTCGGGTTTTGTAACTCCAAGCTCACTCTTTGCCGCCGATCGCAAACATCATTCCATTTCTTGGTCAATAAAAACTCTAATATAACGACGACAAAAACTTCAAGTAGACTTCTAATGCTTGGAGGTGATCAATGGAACATGGCCACAGCTTATAAGTGCCATAGAATAATCGAGGAAGGTGGGGAAATAAGAATATATGGCTTTGAAATGGAGGTAGTGGTCGTGGCGCGGGCGGGCGACTAATCGCAGCGTTGCCAAATACTAGGCTATGACAATCGTGAAAATATTAGCCCAAGACTCAATTTTTGCCATGATATATCGGTAGAAGAAACGAGAGGGGCTATTGAAAGAATGAAAAGTGGAAAAAAAGCCATGGAAGTGATGGTGTATATGTAGAACTGCTTAAAGGAAACGAAAATGCATTGGCCTGGTTGACAAGAATATTTAACATAGCCTGGTATGAAGGCAGAGTTCCTGAGGATTGGGGGAAAGCTATAATATTCAAAGTACCCAAGAAAGGCGATAGAACAGAATGTAAGAACTGGAGAAGGCTATCCTTTTTATCACATGTGGAGAAGATTTATGAAAGAATACTTGAAAAAAGGCTAATAGTAGTTGTTGAAGAGAAATTAGAGGAAGGACAATATGGGTTCAGACCAGAATGAGGCACAACAGATGCCATTTTCACCTTGAAAATACTAATGGAAAACTTCACAAAAAGAACACAAACCACTTACCACTAATACGGTAGAAGGGTGCCGGGCTTACCCCTGCAAGCACCTCCCAGCGTTACAACGATGATCCAAACAGGCCTGATAGTAACACCTATTTATAATCACGGTAGGAGGCACTTATCTTTCGAAGGGTTTCAAAAGAAGTAGTCTCTTGAAGTACGTCCTAGAGGAGTCCTGTAGTCCTCGAGACTAAGTATAAAATAACACTGCCGCGAGTTAATGTGGGAGCCACGAGCGCTGAGGTCTTGTTTGCTTGAGAGCAGATGATGTAGTGGGCCGGAAGCCAACCACGTGGGACTGAGGTCTTTTGAATTTCCCTCGCCAGATGGCATGGCTTTCGATCGGTTAAATTATCCTTGCTCTTTAATTCCGCAAGGGCAATTATTTATTATTTAATGAAAGGAAACACTGAACTATTGTTATTCCTTTCATGGTAAATGTGTTTAGTCTTCAGGCAGTGAATACGGTGATGCTGTCTCGGTCTGGGAGCCAATGAGCGAAGTATGTAAGTACCATCCAAGGCTTAACTGAGCTTAGACGATATAGTGGGGCGGATTATAGAAAATCATGCACATGGTGATACAAGCACCAAAATTGGCATGATGACACTCAAAGGCATACTTTACAAATCTGTCCGACTAGCCGCCTGAAAATCCAAGATGGCGGCCATTTTTCAAGATGGCCGCCAAATTGAGCTTCCGAGAATGCATTATCGCATAAATAAGGATCTACCAGGCCGATTTGAGTGATCTTGATGTCAAATTGTATGTTTTTTGGCATGCTGAATTCATTTTTGCCACTTTCAAAAGCTTTTGGCAATGCTTAGATAAAAGAAAGCAAATTCAAACAATAAAACACGTTTAATCAGAGATTCAATCAAGCACTTACAGTGTACATGAATAGCACTGGGTATTTGCACATACAAAATTATTGGACGGAGTCATTATGTTGCACAAACTGGCATAGAAAAGGAGAACACCCGATTAATACAGAAATAATAATACATCAAAACATTTCTTAATGTCCCGAAGTGAGTTCATGTGACTGTGTACTGAATTCAGCTCAGTACACTGTAGGTCGCTACTGACCACACACAGCTAAACAGAGCAGTTCAAGAGTCCTGAGAGTTCACCCAACATTCAAATAATAAAACACTTTTAAAACATAGCATTGAACATTTGAACATACAATATAAATGGACGGACACATACTGGAGCAGAAAACAACAACACCCCATTAATACCGAAATAATAATGCATCAAAACATTTTGGAATGTCCCAAAGTGAGTTTATGTGTTTTCAGTTCAGCACGCTGCTACTGCTCACACACAATAACTACACAGAGCAGTGCAAGAGAGTCCTGAGCGGAAGCATTTGCATCTCCGGGTGCAGCCTTTCTTGCAGGAGCACTTTGTCAGTTCCTGACAGCATGCTGCAATTGGGGGAAGGGCTGTCCAGCATATCTGCCACGTCTCTCCTGTTCGAATCCAACCCCAGTCGGCAGGAGTGCTGGTTTCTGGGTTGGGGATAGTTGCCTGGCCCCAGATGATCCCACTCTGGTAGGCAACACGCTTTGCATGCTCCATGAGGGCAGCTCTGGTTGGTGGAATTGCATCATAAGACCTCTGCTTGCGGGCAAAGAGATCCAGCCTTGCCTCGTCAACACTACTAGCTGCACTGGATCTGTCGTACATCAGGACAGTAAACTGCTCTAGCTTGTACAGGTCATCATCAGAAACTTCTCGCGGGCAGTGGCTGAGTTTCATGAAGGTTTTGCTGACATCATTACATACATTCCACGTCAACCATGCAGACTTCTTTCCTTTCCCACGGAAACCAGAAACGACATCACAGCCTGTAAAAGCATGAAAGAAAAGGATGCCACTGACTCTCTCTGGCCCTATTGCAACCACTATCTCATGAACTGGAATCCACCTTGCATTGGCTCCTTGCCCAAAGGCAACCCACATACTTTCCAGACCAAGCTCTTGTAGGAATGGCAGTGTTGATACTGCTATCACAACGACATCAGTGTCATTTGCTTTGATGATGATGGACTTGCTACCTTCTAAAGTTGCATCCCTGGCATGTACAAACACTCTGGTGTCTGCTTCCTCGTGAGAGCATGGAGCTAAAGCATCCAGGGATTTCATTCTATTGCTGATGACATTGTCTCCCTTTGTCACAATGATGGTGTTTTTTGTATCAGCTTCACATATTTTATCTGCAAGGAAATGAAAGAGCTCAGTCTTGTTGCTGTCATCTCGCAGAAAGCTTTTCCAGTTTTGTGGTGTCTTGCATGTTCCTGTCACTTTCCTTCTGATCCCTCGTCCTCTTTTGGACCTGGTTTCAGACTTCAGACTTGACTTCTTATAGACATCGAATACTATGTCCACCCGATTGTATTTGGCACCATATGATTCCACTTTCGGCAGGATGTCTTCCTTGGCGTTGTCTTTAAATGGCTTTGAGCTCCGCGGAGGTACGGCATTGATGAGCGCTGAACCATCAATTATGATGACATCTCCGTATGGTTCTCTGTCTGGCAGAGTAACCTTGGTTTGAAGAATTTCAGTGAGCTGTGATTTCTGAGTTGTATGGAGCTTGCCACCATCACTGAGCGAGACAGGAGCTGCCTGGTTTTCATGCCTGAAGAAGTCTTGCAAATCACACTCTCTGACTTGGCACGAAATGAATAGTCTGGAGAACAGGTGGCAGTCGTCTTTCAGTGCCTTTTCCTTGGAACTGTTTGCAGCCTTCTCTTCTTTGAAGAAAGCAACCTTGTTCTTTTTGATGGGTTGGTAGAATTAACTTGTATCTTTACTCTTCAGACCTTCCATGAATAAACAGAATTGTTGTTTTCCTTGTTTATGATGTGTGCCAACCAGCTCTGCAAGGGCTGGATCTGCAATGTTCTTCGTGTCTAAAACTAGTAGCTCAGCTGATTCTTCTTGGAAAGGGTTGCCCATCTCCTTCAACACTCTTAGCAGTGATTCAACCTTCTCAGCAAATCTTCTCTGGGCACTTGGATTCTGCTCGTGATGGTTGTTCGTGATGGTTGCATCCTTCACACAGGATACGGCCTCATAGGCAGCAACTAGGCGGCTCACTTCAGGTCCAGCCACCATCCATCTTCTTAATGCTCCAGGATCCTCAGTCAGACCGATAGCTCCTCCGTCGCCTTTAATGACAGCGTTATTGTGTTCATGGGCTTGATCTATCGCCAGGGCAGAGAACTCTCTTTTAGACTTGTGAACGACAAAGTTCCCTTTGTGAAACTCTTTGGCGACTTCTGGATGCTGCTGTCAAGAGACATCATGTCCCGCAAGTGCACTGGAAGCCATCTGGCATAGTTGGTGTTGTTGTTTGCAAAGAAGTGCGGAATCAGTTCTGACAGGGCTTCTCGGTACAGCTCGAAGTCTCCTTCCCTGAAAGAACGGATCAGGAGGAATATTGCTAGCTCCATATCCAACACCATATTCCAAAACTGGAACTGTGGACTCACGCTTCTCCGCTTAGCATGCCAGTCATCAAAGGTCAGAGGCAAGCTACCTGACATCTCAGTCTCAGAACAGTAGTCTCGGTAAGCTTCTTTCATCAGGGTATACAGGCCGCATGCTGTGATCTGGTGGGCAAGTCTTGTACTGGTGACACTTGACGCAGCCAGAAATGACTCTGCTGTACCTGATGACGCCACCCCTGCTTCAGAAATGGCACTGGTCCAGCCACTGCCTTCTAGCATCGTTCCTAGTGACCGCAGTGCAGCCATCTCTATATGGAGTCCCCCGAACATGATGACGAACTCTCCATACTCAGGCCATTGCCACTGGATTTGCTTGGCCAGAGCAAACAGTGGCTGGTCAGCAGCTATCACTGGGGTCTGTCCTGGGTTAAGGAAAGCCACTGTGTCTCGAATCTTCTGCATGCAGTGCTTGATGGTCGCAACTGAGTGAGCCTGGTCACGAATCAAAGGCATCAGTGAGGTAATGCTCACTTCAAATGACTGGCTCCTCTTCCGTGATGCATGGTGGGCTGCCCATGAAATATTGACCCCGTCACCAATGGTCTCACGGAGGGACACCTTTTCCAGCCAGATATAATCTTCCTTCATGTGTGACTGGATTGACTCGGGTGCTGGGTATGAATGGCTTCCTAGTCCAGGAGGATTGGGATTCTTGGTGATGTAGGCTGGTCGGACGTTGGTAAAATCCTCAGGAAGCTCTGGAACCTTATTCACCCTCATATCTGTATTGATTTTCAGTAGTTCGCGTTCTTCACCTGGGTATTCGGAGTTTGGATGCTGAAAGATGGATATGCTGGTGCCATGGAAGGAAGATTGGGCTGTAGTTGCAGTCGGATTGTGGTCAATATTGTCCACTGCTGAAGTCGTGAACACATGCTTTTTCAGGACTGGTGGGCAGACGACTCCATCTTCCACATACTGTGCCCCCACAGCCTCTCCCAGCTGGGCTGATATTTCGAGGACTCTATCATAGGACACACTGATCCCGTTCTCACGGAGCATCTCAATGAGTTGCTTGTCTTGGCAAAGACGGACATGCCAATATACACGGCAAAATGTGTCTCCCGGTCCTTGGAATGCCTGTGGAATTTTGCTCCTTTCTTGGACCGTGCAAAACAGTTGTACTGCAAGAGCTGTGCCATTGCAAGGTCAGATTTTGATGCTCCGTGTTGGAGTTGGGACTTGATGTCGGCCCCGTGTTCAATCATGCATACAAATTGAAGTAGTGAAGTTGGGACAGTATCTTCGAGACACTGATCATGGAATGTGCTGTTGAATTCTTTCTTATGTTTCAGCATGTCCCGTCGTATATACCCAGCAGCCTTTGCCAGGGTCACTGCTTCCCCATATTTGCTGGCTTGTGCAAGAATCTCCCCGACATCCTTCTTAAAGGCCAGTAAGACATCACGCCCTTGGTGACGAGCTTCTAGCTCAGGGATGTGGAAAAGCAGCTGCTCTTTCAGGCGGGTAGCATGCACGTCCGGCGATTCGATACCCAGCTGATCTAGCCTCTCCCTGTAGAGCGAACATAAGTCTCCAAGTCGGAAAATGGGTGGATCTGAACTCTCATTTTCTGACTCAATGATGTATGTCACCAGTTCAGAAAAAGCCATTGGATAGACATCCTGTCTTTGTAGGGTATCTTCTGCATTCTTCTGCTTTTGAACATTCAGGAAGGCCCTCTCTCTGTTGTACAGAGCTACCAAGCAAGCAGGGTGATACTTCAGCTCCTGCGCGATGACATCTCCAGCACTCAGCTTTGCGAGGAGCTTCCCATCATTGAGAGTCTTTGCACAGTCATTGATTTTCTTGTTCAGTTTCATGGTCATTGCTTGTCTCAGACTGTCCCCTTCCTCCTCACACAGAAAGCATTCTGTCGTCTTGGAGTCTGTGATTCTCCTGGGTAATTTGACGTTGTTGCTGCTCTCACTGCTGTCAGCAGCTGCTGCAGAGGCGGCTCTTTTTTCAGCTCGTTGCAACTTCGTGTTGTTGAACAGCAGCCTGCAACTGGAATGGTATTGTGCTTTGTTCTTTCGTAAAGTTTCCTCTCTCATGTTGCCATAGTGAAGTCTGTATGTGTTCAGCTTCAGTGGTAGCTCACTGACAGCAAGGAATCGAGGAATATTCTCCCCAACTGGCTGTACACATCATCTACCCTTTTGGAGGGATTTGTGAGTGGAGACGTGAGACCTTCTTTCCTGTCTGTTTGACAAAGGCAACATTTGTCCCAGTCGGTGTGCCATGATCTTGTAGCCATTGTAAATTTGTTGTGCTCAGGATCGAGGGTTTATCCTTTTACCACCCTGTGTTACGGCTAGTGATGAGGGCCAGTGCCAGTAGTCCATCCAGATGATGTGGCTGACTGCTGAAACAAAGGTACCATGCATTAACAGCTATTGCTATAGACAGTGAAGCACCAAACACAGAACCATGGAACCACATACAAATCAGATAAACTCCCAACCATTGACTAAACTATCCAATATAATTGGTTAAATCATGATGAAATATTTACTTGAGAGTGTTGAAAGTGGCAAAAATTAATTCGGCATGCCAAAAAACATACAATTTGACAACAAGATCACTCAAATCGGCCTGGTAGATCCTTATTTATGCGATAATGCATTATCGGAAGTTCAATTTGGCGGCCATCTTGAAAATGGCCGCCATCTTGGATTTTCAGGTGGCTAGTCGGACAGATTTGTTAAGTATACCTTTGGCAGTCATCATGCCAATTTTGGTGCTTGTATCACCATGTGCATGATTCTACAGCAAAATTGCTATCTGCTCCGCTAATACTCTTAGTTGACTTGAACTCTTGGTCCGAGGCTAGTTCCATAAGGGAAATAGTTAATTTGTCTAATCCCCTGGTTAATTGACCTAATTCCTAACAATATATATATATATATATATATATATATATATATATATATATATATATATATATATATATATATATATATATATATATATATATATAGATATATATATATATATATATATATATATAAGAAAAACACCTTTTTTTACATCTTCGCCTGGGGCGCCGGCAGGCTTTTTTTTTTTAGGGGCCTAATGGTATGTGTAAGGGCCGCCAGCAACCCTCACATAACTGTGTGTGTGTGTGTGTGTTTCTGAGTGCGTAGGAACATCTCGCCACTGTAGCTTGTCGATAGTTAGCGTAGCTTGTCACAAACAACCTCGTAAGGACCAGCAGGTCTGCTGTTGTTTGTTCTTCTTTTGTGTTCCTTTAGCTACCACTTATCCACGCGTGATGCTTCACGTGAGTTGCCGATGGACGCTTCGAACCCGCGAGGAGAATCGGTGGTGTTGACTGATCCCCGTCTTCTTATTATCGCCAGTGACCTTCAGCCTTTTGAGGGCAAGATACTCCACTCTGGGCTGAGGTCCTCATTTAGAAGACATCACTTTCGTGGGCTGAAGTGATTCTCTCTCTGCCTGTTCAAGCCGCTGTACGGACAGGGGACGGAACTCTTATCCTGCCGCCTCTGGTCTCGTCTTGAGCTGAGCTACGTTACATCTGTTCTACTGTCTCGACCCCACACCGGGTGATCTTTAACCTTATTATATTTAACCTCCCCACATTGTTGGCCTAAAGGCTGTGTTGTTGCTATACGTGAACTACTATGGTGAGGATTAATGGACGGTTATATCACTGTTACGTGTTTGGGGGAGTTCATTATTGATGCCTGTCACACCTTTGTTCCTCGGTTGTCCTGATTGACTACCGTGTATACGACTCCGTCTCCGCACCAGGCAAGTCTAACCCTCTCTATCATTCCTCTCCCGTGATTATTCGTGCTCTTTCCTTAGCTGCCTGTAATGTGATTAATATTTAGGTAATTTCATTGCGAGTGGAGAGGCTGCTAGATGGTTAGATTACTGTACGTGTTGGAGGAGTTATGTCAGTGTTATTAACTTGTTATTTAATAAACCTAAGGTTAAGTTAACAAGTGTTTGCCTTTCCACTTCCTGAAATACCAATCATTTTCTATCCTGAACCTTCGGCATTGGAGGCGGACGCAGCACTCGCAATCTCTAAGCCTTTACATTTGTGGCGACCTCGCCACGATAGAATTATGATGAGTTTATCAGTGAGTGGATGGTTTATAATTCGCCTTGAGGGCGCCCTCGTTGTCTGAGGCCCGGAAGCGAGGTATTACTATTTCCACAATGTTGTATTGGTTGTTTGACCGTTGATGGAAGAGTAATCTGGTTGCCATAACCATTGTGTTTTCCAACTTGCCTCCAGTGAGTTGTTGTTTGCTTATCGACGAATAGGTTGGTTATTATACCTTCGTCGAGTATCGTTTCCGGTTGTTACTAATTTTCTTTTGATTTATAGGGATAACTACTATAATGTTCCCCAAGAACGGCTTACGGTGTTGCACTTTCGCCGCCTAATAACTGTACGTCTGTGTATTGTTCCCAGGTATAGTTTATACTTCCTATTTAATAATTTGCCTGTACTTCTCATCAACATGTCTCTCTCAGATTTGGAAGCTTTGAAAGCTCAAGCAGTGAGTTTGGGTTTCTCTGGCGATGAGACTGGTAAGTTTGTGCTACAGCAGTAGAACATTCTGCGTGAGGAACGTGCTGCTGAACGAGAGGAAAGGAACGAAGAACAGGAACGTGCTGCTGAACGAGAGGAAAGGAACGAAGAACAGGAACGTGCTGCTGAACAACAGGAACGACAGGAAAGGAAAGAGGAGCAAGAGCGACAGGAAAGGCTGGAACAAGCGAGAATGCAGGAGACAGAAAAACTGGCAAACCTAGAGTCAGCAAAGGAACGATTGAGGGTGGAGGCTGAAAATGAAGTTGATTGAGTGATTGATTGATTTAAATTAGGCGCCGCAACAGCCAGGGTCATATGGCGCCGCATTCAATGAATTAAAAACAAAAACAAAACAAAAAAACTAAACTTAAAGGGCTAAAAAAGGAACCTAAAAAAGTAAACTAAGAGCAAAGCCAAACAAAACGAAACGAAACAAATCACACAGAAAACGGTCATAACTCATGGAGAAGGCCAGCCTTCTCCATAAAGAGAAGTACCTCATGTCCCGGGGAAAGGCATCTCCCTCCCAGCATCAGCGAGAGACGGAATGATCCGTCTTCTCCCCGACACTGCGACAGGTATCGCACTCGCAGGTCCCACAAACTGGGGCACTCGACCAGCAAGTGCCGCACGGTCAGGGGAACCAAGCAGTCATCACAATAAGGCTGCACTCTCCGGGACATGAGGTAACCATGTGTTAGACGCGTATGACCCGTCCGAAGACGGGTCAAGGCTGTCTGCGAGCGACGGTCACGGACACTTTCGTATGACCAAGGACGAGACACAGTCCTGGTAATCTCTCCCATTTTGGAAGTCGCACCCCGAGCATTCCACCTCTCCTGCCAACTGGTAAGAATTGACTTGCAAATCTCTGGAAACATATCTGTACATGGGACAGCACTAGGAGGGGCAGCTCTAGCTGCTGCCTCCCTTGCAAGTCCATCATCTCGTTCGTTCCCGTGTACGACAACGTGTACTGGAACCCAACAAAACCCAACGCGATATCCCCTGTTGCTGAGCAAATACAGAGGGAGTAAAGGAGCCCAGCGCAGAAAGAGCGCTACGAAAATCACTAAAAATCATAAAAGAGTCCACGGGAAGGGTAAAAATAATCTATAAAGAGAGGATTATTGCAGACAGCTCTACAGTAAATACAGAAGCAACAGAAGAAAGACTACCTCCCCGACAGAAGGAGGGGAACACAACACCAAAGCCAACTCCAGCATCCAATTTAGAGCCATCAGTAAAGACAGGGATGGAGTCAGAGTGTTCAGTGAAATGCTCTAAAAATAAGGCTCGGGACGCATATGGCGGTAAATCCCTCTTACTATCTATAGTGGGAGAACACACGGATGGCAGACGCTACGGGAAACCCAAAAGGTTTAGGGAGACTAGGTCGCTCATCATATGCAGGCGAACGGGAATCCCGCAAAATTGACACACAAGGAACTGATTCTGGAAGGCGTTGGACGCGGAACCAGCAACGGAATAGAGAGGACTGGCGTCTCAAATCCAGAGGCAGGACGCCAGCATCCACGAGGAGGCAAGGTATCGGTGAAGACCGGAATGCACCAGTAGCCAAGCGGACCCCGGCGTGATGTACTGAGTCCAACACGCGTAGGTGAGCCTCCTTGGCGGAGGAGTATATCTCGCAGCCATATTCCAACTTGGAAAGGATGAGTGTTCTGTGGAGGAGGAGTAGCGTGTCCTTGTCTGCACCCCAAGAGGTATGAGCTAAAACACGAAGGAGGGACAGGGCTTTCTGACAAGCCGCCTTAACGTAACGTAAATGAGGGACCCAGGTTAGGCGGCTATCAAATAAAAGACCGAGGTAACAAGTCGTCTCTACACACGACAGTCGCCTATTACCAAGATATAAGTCAGGGTCCGGATGAACGCCTCGAAGACGACATAAATGCATAGCTACTGTCTTTGATTGGTGACTCTATTAATAGTCAATTGCAGTTTTCGTTCAATCAACGACATCCTTGACGCAGAAAACGAAATGGATAAATCGTCTACATATAAGGAGCTATGAACTCCATCAGGCAGGACACCAACGACTCCATTAATAGCCAGATCAGATAAAAAAATACGGTCACCTGGTGGTGATTATTGGCAAACGCCTCACAAACTGAGGACTCCAAGGATAAAAGAGCATCCGAAGTGGAGCGCACCTTTCGGAAACCATATTGCACCGGGGTCAATAAATTCCGGCTCTCCAAGTACCACATAAGCCTGACATTCACCATCTTCTCCATCACTTTACAAATGCAGGATGTTAAAGAAATCGGACGATAGTTAGTTGCTTGGAGATGATCCTTCCTAGGCTTCAGAAAGGGGAGAATTACAGCCACACTCCACAGAGATGGAAAATCACCGGTACGCCAAATGAAATTGTAAAGATCCAATCAAAATGTAAAACCACAGTCAGACATGTGACGTAAGAAAGCATAAGGGATGTCGTCTGGACCTGACGAGGAATCATGACACTGGGATAAAGCCGTGTTCAACTTGGAGAGAGAAAATGTGATATTATAAGATTCCCCTCCGGTGGAAGCGAAGTTAACGCCGAGTGATTCCAAATCCCGGCGATGACGAGCCCCTGGTGCAGTAAGATCTTTCCTAGAGACACTGGCAAAGTGCTTGGCGAATAGGTCAGCAACAGTCTTAGGGTCCGCCACCGTTTCCCCTACATGCGATAACACTGGAGGGGGAGGGGGGGAAAACTTCCCAGAGATCTTACAAACTCTGTTAAAGATTTATGTGAGTGTAGTTATGGTAGTGATGGAAGAGAGATAAGCCATAGACTTCACAATCTCTTGACGGGAAACGGGGCGCGGGGCCGATTCGCAGGGGGCCGATTTTCAAAAATTAAAAATTTAAATATTTTCAAAACCAAAGCAGCTAGCGACCTGAAACTAAAACAGGCACCTCCCTTAGGCATATATGAGTCTCCATGAGCAGCGGTATCAAAAAATTCAAAGTCGTTCCCTAATAAAATCCCGATTAATTGTTTTTTATATAAGTATAACAAAACTTAAAAAGGCTATAAAATCCTCAGATTTTACGCTAGATGCACAAACATCACCAAATGCAGAGATAATCACTTATATTTTCAGAATCAATAGCAATATTTAGCATATCTTATAAGTTTTTGCCCGAAATAGCTACTTATTTTTTTATTTAGTGCAATTTTTTACGTAAGTTTTAACATCTAATAAATCACTTAATTTTCACATTATAAACTTAATACTTGAGGAAAGCATGCAGAAACATCTTAATTTTACTCAACAAAAGCAAACTATTCATTTTTCTATATACAATCACAACTTATTTTGGTTGAATTCAGATGTCACTATTGCCGCAGCACGTCTTGCCGGCTATCTGGCCCTCGTCCCTGAACAATCACTTTAGCCTTTTGGCCTATGACTTATGGGCCCCGGTCAGTTTCCTGGACTTGTACACGTCCCTGTTCCTCGCCGTCTCCTTCCTGCCCTCCTCGATACTGCTCCTCTTCCTGCCGGTCGGCTGCTTCAAGGCCTTGTTCTTCCTCGCTTCTGAGGTCACGTCCTTGGAGAAATTAGCACCGAAACAGTTGAAGAGGACCTGCTGATGCGGCAAGATGGTGTTGGCCAGGTTGTGCCCCTCCTGGCACCTGTACCCCTGCAAGGTCGGGTCTGAGGCCGCCAGGAACTCCAGGAGGTGCCTGAACCCGTCCCTGTGGCGCATGGCAAGGGAGAGGAACCTCAACCTGCGCTCCTTCTTGTCCTCCCTGCACATCAGGGAGTCCCACAGCGACATCCCGAAGGACGCCATGTGGCCATTGGGATATGGCTGCTTCCAGGACCGCCCGGCCTGTCTCCAGCTCTCCCCTGTCGACCAGCTCGACCAGGGCGTCGAACATCACAGAGGGCGGTCGCCCCTCTCGAGCTCCACGGTAATCTTCATCTCCTCCTGCTGGGCAAGCTCCTGCTTGCAGCACTCGGCCACAGAGGAGTTGGCCTGGACCTTCCTGGCCAGGTAGCCGGCGTAGTTGCCGACCGCGGCGAGGAGCAACTCGTCCGTCGGCGGGTCCGGCTGGTCGTCGGCCAGCTCCCTGGCAAGCTGGGCCAAGATCACCTCGTCGTCCTCCTTCTCCTCTGCCTTGGCCGGTCCAGGTCGGCCTGCACGTCCCCGGGGAAGAACCCGACGAGCTTCAGCAAATGCAGGCGCTGGGCCAACCTGTTGCTCACCATGAAGTTCTGCACGCTCGTCCAGTTGTGGGGAAGGGTACAGAGACGATGAATAACTGTAGGTCCTTTACTTGGAGAGTAAACAGAGGCAGGACAGCGATAATCCTTTACAGAGGGGAAGTGCCCAGCTGACTGCGTGCCTAAGGCGAGTTAGGCGACGCGGGAACTGAGCTGAGTTGCCATGTAGGCACTAACTAAACGTACATTTCTTGTTTCCTAATACGTAAAACTGTGGACTTCACTATCCTACAGTTATCATTCATTTTACGTAAAGATTTCAACCTAAAGTTACGCAAATTTGCCATTTTTTACACAACGTTTTCAAAGTGCACTCATGGTGCTATTTTATATAAGTTACCTTGAATCCTCGACCAAATCACTCTAGAGACACTCCTGCCTGCTTGTATGCACTAAAACTTGAAGATTTCGTCCTGTTTCCACTTAAATTCGGAGTAAGAACGCAGAGTGTGTTTGAGTTGTCGCAGTGAAAGTCGCCATAACAATCGGCCCCTTACGCGAAGCCAGCGCGCCAAGACTGAAGAGATTTCCCGTCAACTAGTTGTGAAGTCTATGGATAAGCCTTCCAAGAAATTCGTTGAGCCTACTTGAGAGTGCGTCGTGCTTGAGCACGCGCTCGCCGAAAAACATCCAAAGACTGGGGATCCCCACGGTGACGACGAGGTCGAGATAATGCAGCACGCTTCTCTTGCACAGCAGTAGTGCAAGCGGCGTTCCACCAGGCGTTCTGGGGACGGATTGAAGGGCTGCAGAGAGTAGGGCATCAGTGAAATAGGATGCAGCCTCGTCAGAAGTTCCAAAGTCAGCCAACAGACGAAGAGAGGAGCTAAGTTCCATAAATCGCTGCCAGTCTGCTTTATCTAGACGCCAGCGAGAAAGGCGTGACTGTGGTACAGAATTGGAAAGTGGTCACTGCCATACAAGTCCGGTAAGACCCGCCAACGAAAATCAGGAAGATAATTAGAAGTGCAAAGTGAAAGATCTATAGAGGTAAAAATACCAGTCTGGCTATGAAAATGTGTCACCTCCCCAGAGTTTAAATTTTCTAATCCCTGATCCTCAATAAAAGAAGCAACTAAAAGTCCGCGTGGGTTGGTAGCACCATCATCCCACAACGGATGGCGACCGTTAAAATCCCCTAATAAAAGTAAAGGCGAGGAAAGTTCCTGCACCAGGTCGCCAAGATCGTGTCTGTCAACGGGAACACCAGGAGGGAGATAAAGGCTACATAATGTATAAAATTTGCCCAAATAAACCTTAACAGCAACAGACTGCTACGTTTAGTGAAGCTGTAATGGGACATAAGGGATATCACAGCGAACGAATATTGCGGTGCCACCATGGTGGCCCTGTCCAGGATTAGGGGTACGGTAAACGGCACGATACCCATGAGGACTAGAGTGAGTGTAGTCTCCGAGCATTGTCTCCTGTAAACAGAGACCAGCAGGAGAAAACCGTGATATCAATGCTCGGAGTTCGTCCCACGAGGCTCGTAGGCCTCTACAATTCCACTGGAGGAGTAGAAAGATGTATATTTTCAAGTGCGCTCCAGGCGAGCCCCTGAACGAGACTGCCTTTTACCCACCTGATTCGGTACGGTAATACGACGAGAAGAGGAGACTGGGACCCGAGAGAAGCCGGGTCGAGGGACCTCGAGCTTTCTCCCAACAAAGGACGCCCCTCCGGACGCCGCACTACTAGAGCCAGACCGCACACCACTCCCCGAAGCTACATGCTCACGGGGAGGATTCCCAACACTATATCCATGGGATTCCTCAGTTTCCATATCCCGATCAGGAAAACCACTAGAAGCAACAGGAACTGGAACAGAAGGGGTCTCAGCAGGCTCAATATGAGTCTCCGCATCTTCCTCAATAGGCCTATCCTGAGAGACCCCAGAATCATGTATACCTACAGTAATCTTAGTTGGCGGAACAGATTTAACTGAATCTGTAGAACCGCGATGTCGTTTCTTCATACCTCTGGCGGACTTCGGCGAAGCAATGTGAGGTGCATGTACATCAATATGCATCATCTGGGACGAGGCCGGAGAAGCTCCATCACAACCTGGAGGTGACTCGACAGAATCACAGGATAAAAGGGAAAATCTATTATGGGACATAATAGCAGTAGCGTCAAAGGGCCGGGAGGAAACCGTAGAGGACACTTGAGCAGCGGGCTGGGCAGAAGACCGAGTGCCTAGCGATGAGGTGTACGTCTTTGCTACAGTACCGGCCTTCTGGCGGTAGAGGAGTTCACGGCGCGCACTACCAAGGCTGATAAACTGACTATTTGCAAGTTGCAAAATATCCTGTTCCAGGCGATATCGTGGGCACTGTCTGGAAGACAACTGGTGAGCATCCTGGCAATAGAAGCAATAAGCATCTAACTCACATTCCGCCGTGGAGTGTGAGCCTAATGCAGAACAATTACCACACCGAGAAGGCTCAGTGCAGTATTTCTTACCATGACCATACCCGTAACATGAAAAACACTGTATAGGGCGGTCAACAAAAGGCATTACCCGAAGATGGAGAGGGCCAATACTGACACGGTCAGGGAGGGTACAACCAAAAAAGGTGACAGGTATCATGTCAGCTGAACCCTTCATCTTGGACACCTTATGAGCAGAACTAGGGCACCTACCAAGTATTTCCTCCTCAGAGAATTCATATAGGTCATGATTATATATACTGCCTTTACTATAATTGAGGGTATGGTGTGCTTTGACCGTTTCAAACATGTTGTCAGCAGGGCATGGTAGATGTTGCAGCATTTTAGCTTGAGTAATATCTTTAGCCCTGACTAACACTCCCTTCCAATACTTTTTCAGATTCCCCTCAGGGATCGTGCCAATTTCTTTGGCGAGGTACCTAGCAGCATGAATGAAGTTGCCACGCCCATTCCTATAGTATGCAACAAACCAACGAGGGGCAGGGACCTGGCTGTCCCTGGGAGTTGGATCTAACAAAGCGTCTTCGAAGAGGTTCGGGACATAGTCCATGTCACTGTCAGAAATATTGGAAGAGCGGAGAAGTTTCGCTTGAAATCCAGCACCTGCGATAGGCAGAGTCGCAACAGCATCACACGCCGACTGGGCTTCAGCGCTGGAAGCAAAGGTCACATAGCATCTGTTTGACTTGAAGTCTCCATCATAAATGAGACGGATACGAAGGACTGTGCCAAATGGCTTGAGTAAGGAGTGCAAGGCACGGTAGGAAAACGATGGATCGATATTCACCATCTGAAGTGCGTCCAGTTTGGAAGAGGGACGCACATCAGAGTTACCCCCAGAATGGGAGGCAGCCTTGTCAGACACGTGGACTTTTGTGTCGCACGGACTTGTTTTGGTCAGCCCCTCTAGGAGGTAGGGACTTTCCAGCGGCACCACCTGGAACGGTGAAAGGCTCCAAGGTGGCGACGGGAGAGGACCGTGTAGGGGTAATCGGGGACAGGCGGACGTCAGGGAGAGGCAGGAAGGAAACTTACCCATACACGGGGGAGGTGTTTCACTCCCCCACACCCCCACCCACCACGGAGCCCAACAAGGGGAGGCTGAATGTTGGGGCCAAACCGCACCCAACAGCCCCAGGGGTAATGGGGAAGTATACGCATCCACTGCCAGGTGTTTAACGGCGGCCGGGACCGTTGCGACCGCTCACCCGGCAATGACCACTTGACCCTAGCTATCGCATGACCAGCCGATTGATTCAGTGGGGCCACACTGAACCACCTGTCTTACCCCAACCCTCCCACCAAAGGAGCGTGTTGCCCACCGAGGAACTACACCTGCCCTGCTGTGGACTCAACCCCAGATGAGAGGGCACGGGAGTATACGGGACGCCACGCACGGCAAACACGTGGGAGACAGTAGCCCTGCCCTAGGTGGTAAAAGGGCAGGGCGGGAGAAGGCAACATCACCAGTAGGCCTCCTCTACCGGTGATGAGCGGTGAGCACTTGGTCCACGAGGCCAACGGACATCGAGCCCTATCGAGGTGGGCAAGCCGACGTCGCATCAAACCCCATCACCACAACAAGGTGACTCCCCTTCGACGGGGAGCCATCCAAGGACGCGAACAAGCCAGCCAAGGACGCGGGCGAGCCATCCATGACGCGAGCGAGCCAGCCAAGGATGCGGGCAAGACAGCCAAGGACGTGGGCAAGCCAGCCGAAGACGGAGGAGTGCCAAGGGTGCCGTCTTAACATTTTCACGGGAAGACCGCTACCAACTACGACCCTCTGACCTAAGCCTTTGCGGTGTCACCAAAGACAGGCTTAACATCCTCGGGGTGGTGTGTTTGCCAGTGAGTTTGGGACGAAACACCCCTGTCATGTGTTTGGATTTTTACGTGACGTCAAACTTTTCACTGCCGTCTGACGGTTTTCTTGGGTTGTTGTCACTGAGGTCTAACCGCATGGTAATACTTTCAGATAGTAATACTGTAAGGTTTCAAGGGAGATGTTTCAAGGCCATGGAGCAACCTGTGCGCCTCGCTTCTCCCTGGGAAAGAAAGGAAATACCCAGCAAGGGTCGGGAAAGTGTTTCTCCTGAGTCGGTAGTGCATACCGTTCCGACTCTTTCCACGGTGCCGGTGCATGACGCGGGCACCACCTCACTTCATGATCAACCACCAACACCACCTGATGTTTTCAGGGGATGGAAAAATGTCAATGCGATAGTCGTAGGGAATCATGAAATCCCTCAACGAACCGCAATACACATCCCCGTGTCAGTCCCTAACGCCACCATAGGTTGTGACATCTGCCAAGAAGGGCCTAGTCGTGTGAACACGCTAGCGATAGAGTCCACCCTTAACACGGTACGCGAGGGAAGTAGGACCGTAGCTTTAGTGGAAAACGCCACTGGTCTTTCTGGGTCCCGCATTAGCTTTCGATGGGCAGGTGTCACCAGAACCTTTAGAGTTAAAGCGGACCTGTGTCGGCGCGGTGGGTCAACCCGACGCCGGCGACAAGACATGTCAGGCCCCATCTGTCGATTCTTCAGTCAAAGTGGTCGATTATCCCGAGCTTAAGGGCCCGCTTCTGAAGCTTTTACATCAGTATCGTGATGGCATTGCCCTGCCCGGTTTACCTTTAGGTGCGACTGATATGACAGAGCACAAGATTAGGGTTAAACCCGACACCAAACCGGTGTACATTCCTGCATACAGACTTCCACACAGTCAAAGGCAGATTGTAGATGAACAGGTTAAAGGTATGTTGGACCAGGGTGTTATTCAGCATTCCCGATCTCCGTGGAACTCACCCTTGTTCCTAGTCCCTAAAAAGGACGGAAGTTTCAGGCCTGTCATCGATTTTAGGAAAGTAAATGAGGTGACTGAGGATGATAGGTACCCTCTCCCCGTTTTAGGTGACTTGTTAATGTCCCTGGGGCAAGGAAATATTATTTTCAGTAGTCTTGACCTTTTAAGTAGGTACTGGCAGGTGCTTATGGCAGCTGAATCCAGAGAGATTACAGTCTTCAGTACCCCTAGCGGTCGTTTTGAATGGTTAAGGATCCCATTCGGCCTCAAAACCGCACCCATTACTTTTCAGGGGATGGTCAACACATTGTTCTCAGACATGATAGGCAAAGAAGGCGACGCATATTTATATGATTTAATCATCTGAGGCAAGGATGGCGACAGTCACCTAGCTAAATTCGAAGCAGTCTTGCTTAAACTTAGAGACGCTGGCCTTAACAGCTGACTAAATGTGAATTTTAAAGACAAAATCACATTTTAGGCCACCCTGTTGATGGAGATGGAATCCACACGATGGACGATAAAATATCGGCCATAAAGAATATTTCACAACCCCAAACCGTCGAAAACGTTCGGTCTTTCCTTGGGTTGTCTGGCTACTATAGGCCTTTCTTACAAGGTTTTGCCAAAATTGCTTCGCCTCTAACGCAACCTTTAAAGAAAGAGGTACCTTTTCATTGGAATGCCCCGCAACACAAGAGTTTTACAGACTTGATGTCAGCGTTCATCAACGCTACAGCCTTGGCATTCCCGGACTACAACGTCCCTTTACACTTTATACAGATGCCTCAGCCCTAGGTCTTGGAGCTGTTTTGATGCAACCGAACACTCGCGGTAAAAATCGCGTTATTACGTAACCAAGTCTTACTTTAAACCAGGCTGAGTCGAACTATTCAGTAACCCATCACGAAACCCTAGCGGTTGTTTAGGCGCAAACGTTTAGTGATATTATCCTTGGCTATCCTATCACTGTCTTTACGGACCACGCGCCAGTCACCGAACTTTTAAGGGTAGAAACCTTACCGGTCGACTCGCACGGTGGCACCTGACCATCCAGGTTAACACCTGTACCCGGCTTCCATTCAGCTCTCACCGCCATACGGGGTTGCTGTTGACCCAAGCCCGCCAGTCTGCACTTCCCCGTCATCGCTCTCCTCCGTCCAGGACGTCACGGACCCACCTCGCTGCCGCTTCTCCATCCTGCTTGTGGCAACTGGGGGCCCTTCCATCTTTGACGTCCCGACACCGTCTCGCAGCCGCGTCACCACCTTGCCAGTGGCCCCTGGGCCTCCATCCAGGACTCCTTGGGACGACATGTGACGCTACGCCGGGATTACTACCCTTCCCGCGTGTGTTGAGGAGACGATTAAACGTAAATTGCTATCCTGTATTTATCTCGCCTGCGCCCGGGAAAGCTGAGGGATACCGGGCCTAAAGAGGGGTTTGATCTGGCGTCACCTCCACCTAACCACGCCGGGTCACTTTCCTTCACATGTGGCGACCTCGCCAGGATCCCTCTTTCCTGGTGATTGGTTGTGATTGTGTAAGGCTTTCTTTGCCTAACCAGGTGCGTCGTACATGACTCTGGTTCAGGGCCTCGTAATTGTCAGGTGCAGAGTTTACCTCTTCTGACTTTGGACCCTAATGTTTCATATTAGCTGGGTCGTGTTTCGTACACTTTTGTGGTGATTTGACTCACCCTTTGGTCTGGTAGTCTTCTTGCTTGTTCTTTTTTGTTTATTTATTTGGGGATTTAAACAGTTTGCCTGTCTTCACTTCTATTGTATTTTTGTTTTGTTTTGTTGATTAGTGTTCTTCCGTTGAAGATGTCGTCCATTCAGGAACTGATAAACCTAGGACGAGAGTTGGACTACGAAGAGGACGCCCTCAGGACCTTCGTCTCCGAGGAGCAGGCACGCCAACGGGACGAACGTGAGCGTGAGAGACAAGAGAAGAGAGGAAAAGAAGAACGTGACCGGGAGAAGGAAGAAAATGAGCGAGAAGAGCGCGAAAAAGAAATAATTAGGCAGAAGGAAAAGGAAGAAAAATAAGAAAAGGAGCGAAAAGAGCGTGAAAAGGAATGAGAAGAGCGTGAAAAGGAACGAGAAGAGCGTGAAAAGGAACGAGAAGAGCGTGAAAAGGAACGAGAAGTGCGTGAAAAGGAGCGAAAAGAGCGTGAAAAGGAACGAGAAGAGCTTGAAAAGGAGCGAAAAGAGCGTGAAAAGGAACGAGAAGAGCGCGAAAAAGAAAGAATTAGGCAGAAGGAAAAGGAAGAAAAGGAAGAAGAGCGAGAAGAGCGTGAAAGGAGTGAGAAGAGCGTGAAAGGAGAAAGAAGAGCGTGAAAGGAGCAAGAAGAGCGTGAAAGGAGCAAGAAGAGCGTGAAAGGAGCGAGAAGAGCGTGAAAGGAGCAAGAAGAGCGTGAAAGGAGCGAGAAGAGCGTGAAAGGAGCAAGAAGAGCGTGAAAGGAGCGAGAAGAGCGTGAAAGGAGCAAGAAGAGCGTGAAAGGAGCGAGAAGAGCGTGAAAGGAGCAAGAAGAGCGTGAAAGGAGCAAAAAGAGCGTGAAAGGAGCGAGAAGAGCGTGAAAGGAGCAAGAAAAGCGTGAAAGGAGCGAGAAGAGCGCGAAAAGGAAAGGGAGCATGCTCTTGCCCTTGAGCGGCTGAAACTGCAAGCAGCTGGTTGTGAGAGTACGGCCTACCTTGGTGCCGACCCTACCACTCGCAAGGGGAGGCCTAACATCAGTGGCTGGGCATCGCAGACTGTGACTACGGGTGCAGGAGTAATCGAAAGGATGTAAGAAAGGATGGTGACGGCTTATTACACCAACAGTAGGAGTCTCATGAACAAGATCGATCTACTGAGGGGAAAGCATGTGAGAAATTCGACATTATAGCTATCACGGAAACATGGGTGGATACTGCAAACAAAAACTTCATGTCAGAGTATGAAATATATGGTTATCAGATGTTTCACAAAGATAGAAAGGGGAGAAGGGGAGGGAGGGTGGAACTTTATGTTAAAGACACACTTAAATGTTCCGCTAACAATTATGTTCAAACAAATGGCAACTCAGCATCAGTTCGGGTGGACGTCCACAAAGGGAAAGACAAACTAATTCTAGGGGTTCTTTACAAGCCACCCAACCTTAGCAGGCAGGACACTGACATTACTACAAGAGATAGGCAGGGGGGATTTTAATTATAGGAATACAGACTGGGAAGGCGTGGTGGGTGATCTAGAATCTGAGGATTTTCTGAAAGTAATACAAGATCATTTTCTCAAGCAGACAGTGACTGAGCCCACCAGAGGAAATAACATTTTAGACTTAGTCCTGACTAACAACGATAATATGATCAGTGAGCTAGATGTTGGGGGATAATTAGGTGGCAGTGATCACAAGGAAATTAGGTTTAAATTATAATGGGCGGTGACCCATGAACTCTAGCTCTGTGTTGGTGCTTGACTTCAGAAGAGCTGATTATGAGGGGCTCAGAAGACACCTTGAGGAGGTAAATTGGGGAACCTTAGGGCTAGATGAGGGCCAGATTCCAGGGCTGGAACAGGAAAGACAGGGGAATCATGTAGAAATGACCTACGATAATTTGGTGAGAGTAATTGCAGAGGGTCAGAGACAGCATATCCCTTACCAAGCACGTAAGAAGGAAAATAACGGCCTGAAAAGGATGACCCGCAGACTCAGGCATGAGATTGGCTTGGAGAGGAATTTATAAGAAAATAAAGAACGGAGAAACCCACCTCAGGGGTAGGTATGTTGAGCTAACCAGGTTGGTGAAGAAGAACACCCGCCTAGCAAAAAAAAAAAAAATGAGATTAGGGTAGCCAACGAGGCCAAGAGCGATCCCAATTGCTTCTGCAAGTTATACAGAACGAAAACAAGGGGCAGAATTGGACCGTTGAAAACAAATACAGGTGAGCTCGTTGAGAATGGAGAAGATATGAGTCAAATGATGAATGACTATTTCCTTTCAGTTTTCACGCAGGAAAATCTAACAACCATACCGGAGAGAGTTCAGGTATATGAGGGCGAAGAGAACGACAAGTTGAGGAATGTGATCATCACTAGGCAAGTAGTCCTGGGCCCGTATCCTCGACAACTAATAATACTAAACTTGGTAATAACTTTCGACTTTAGTATTAACTTCATTCTCAAAGTGTATCCTGAACAACTATTAGCCTAATACCTACTCTTAACTTTGGTATTAACTTGGGAGTGCTGGCGAGGACTTCTAAACACTTAATAGTAAAGTTAATAGTGAATCCCAGACCCAGACCCATATCAACATGGCCGCCGGACTTCCTCGCCCAGCCCGCCTCCGCAATTTAGAGTTTGATAGGACGCTTTGGAACTGTATAACGATGGTGAACTTGTCAAGACATACATATTAGACCGTGCAGGAATGGAGTATGTGACTGGTTTGGTGAGAAGAGATACAAGATCCAGTTCAAAGGGCATTCTTCACCCCAGGGTTGAAAGTGATTTTGACTTAAAGATACTTGGTTACAGGAAAAATGCTGCAGTGTTCAAGTGATGAGTTTGGGGGTAAGCCAGAGTAGTGTAAGCAGGGTGATTGCGGAAACTCTGGCCGCCCTCAGTGCCCAGTAGGTAGTCGGGAGGTTTATCCAGTCTCCCCTTGATAGGGTGGAGATCCGTGAAAAGCAAGCAGAATTCTACCAACTTGCCGGTGTTGTGGGAGTGATAGACTGTACCCATGTGAAAATAATGGCACCAAATAGACCATCAGCCCAGGTAGCCTTTAGGGTAGACAGAAGCGGATACCAATAATTGCTCATAAGGAGCATGGGAGGAACACCTAGGACAAACAGGAAATGGTAGTCTGGCGGGTACCGCCTGTTGCGTAATGTAACAGGCTCCAAAATAAACGGAGCCCCAAAAAGGCGTGTAGAGTTAGACGAAACGGATACCACATAATTTTGTACACCAAAAATTTTATTTTCGACCAAAAGTGTCTAAAAATAAAAATGACAGACATTTTGCACCATCGTTATAGGCCCACCAGAACCCCAAAAAGAGCCCAATTTTTGGGGCTAGATGATGAACAATTAGGTACCACACAAAATTGAGTGCCCAAATATCCTGATACATACTTAGAAACACAAAACAGGTTGAATCAGACTTTTTGTCCATTGTAAATGTGTTGCAGACGCCCCCCCAATTATGTAGCCCTAAGCCCCTATGGTTCAACTAGAGCTAGACTAAATCTTGTAGAGTACCACTTCAAATCACTTTAACATGATTGATCAACTCTTTACAACTGCAATTCACCAAAAACAGAATTTTTCTTGTTGTGTTGGCCTTGCCAGACCCTCGTACTATAGACCTATCTTACCTTACGTACATGTACATAACACGAGCACCAACCAAAACTTGCAAAGAAATATAATGTTGTAGAGAACCATTAAAAGCCAATGACAAACTTTGTCTCCGTTGCATTCTCCATACAAGACATCCCATTACCCATAACCCTCTTATAGGATATTCATGCCCTACCAATGACATAATAGCATTCCCCATTAGCCATTGCCACCTGGTGGATTCTACAATCAACATTTCATCCTTCGCTCGCCTCTACTCCGAGCTGCTTCAGTTGAGGTCCCGATTCGCCAGTTCGACCCAAACCTAAGGTACTTATACAGGTGCCCTCCCCAAACCTAGGAAGTGGAGACAGCTCTACCAGTGAACAAGAACAGGGATCTGAAGAATGGAGGGTGAAATCAAGGAAATCTACCCCAAATGGTAGCACTGTCGATCTAAATAACACCTTAGGCATTTAATCCTTTTATTAGTAAAGATACATGGAAAATATAAACATTTAAATATGGAATTGCATTGTAAGCTATCAAAGTATTGTTTTAGGAAACTGGTGTCAGGAAACACGCTCAACTTGCCACAGGGCCCACATGATGAAGGGGAAGGGACACAGACCCCCAGTACTGCTGCTGAAATGGTAAGGCCTTTCGTTGTCCTGATAGTGATATCATTTAAGTTGTTTCGAGCTAATTTGATTCTCAGATGATATAATGAACTAGCATAGATAGACAAAGGTTTGAGATTTGTCACTAAAATATCGTTTCAGGAGACTGATACTGCAAGTGACAACTTGACGCAGGACCAACAGGATGAAGGACATAGGACACAAACCCCCAGTACTGCTGTTGAAATGGTAAGGGCTTTCGTTGTACTGCTAGTGATATCATTTCAGTTGTTTCGAACCAATTTGATTGTGACTCAGAAGATTTAATGAACTAGCATAGACAGAAAAAGGTTTGAGATTTGTCACTTAAAATATCGTTTCAGGAGACTGATACTGCAAGTGACAACTTGACGCAGGACCAACAGGATGAAGGAGATAGGACACAGACCCCCAGTACTGCTGCTGAAATGGTAAGGGCTTTCGTTGTACTGCTAGTGATATCATTTCAGTTGTTTCGAACCAATTTGATTGTGACTCAGAAGATTTAATGAACTAGCATAGACAGAAAAAGGTTTGAGATTTGTCACTTAAAATATCGTTTCAGGAGACTGATACTGCAAGTGACAACTTCACACAGGACCCACAGTATGAACCAATGCGCTCATGCATCTTTTGCAATCGAAGTGAAGGGGACAAGTTGCGGGACTTTGATGAAAATACATGGGCAGCAGCCAAAACAGCAGCAGAACACCGACTACTACAGACGGCCGATAAATACCGTGAGGCTTCCACTGAAATCAATCTGAAAACCAGCCCAGGGAGATTTATGTATCATTCCAAACCTTGTTACAAGAACTTTACAGCAGTAAAAAGACCACCCCCAAGCCAGAGCAAAGAGGAACCGCCGAAGAAGAAGCCAGAGACACAACAAAGGAGTTTCATTCCTCAAGACGATGTAAAAGGTCTGCTGAAGGGTTCTTGCATTTTCTGTGGAAAAGCCAGGAAAACCACAGGTGGGAAACCAGAAACTCTTTCGGACTGTCTCACGCTGGAAAGTTCTCACAGGATTATGACTGCTGCTCCGCACTCATCCAATGATAGAATCAAAGGTTTAGTGGGCATGGATCTGGTAGCCAAGGGGGCACAATATCATAAGTCTTGTTATCGAGCTTATTTCAAACAAATTGAAAAACTAGAAAAACAAAAATCAACCCAGGTTCAAAAGGAAGTAACATCCAGACAGCTCCATGCAGACACTTTCAATGTACTTGCATCGTTCATTGAAACAGAGGTCATTGACAATGGACATAGCATGCTTGTGTCATTTTTATTTGACATGTATAAATCAGGTTTATTGCAAATGGGGAGTTCTCGATGAAGTTGAAAGCTATACCCCGCAAGCTTTGATGAGAAAAGTGCTCAACAGATTTAAAGAAAGAATACTGACTGCACTTCTCGATGTCCGCAGAGGCAATTTTCTTTACAGCTCTAGCGTAACTGAAGATATGGCACGACAATGTCTGCGCAATGACAACGAAATGCCAGACCATTCGAAGTGCTGCCCTTTACCTGAGGAGTCAGATACTAGAGATGCCAAAATGGCAGACACCAATTCCAACTACTGTTGAGACATTGAAAATTGCTCTCAAACCTCCCTGCTGACCTCCAGCTTTTCTTTAGGACCCTCCTCTGTGGCCTGCGAACGCCAGCTGGTGAGACCAACAAAGAGAGTGTGGAGAGGAAAGTGATGGCAATGTCATCTGATGCAGTTTATAACACATCTCGAGGATCAGTTCGCCCCTGGAAACAGACAGTCCTGGGTTTAGGGATTGGGACCCTTATCGGATCCAACCTTATCCTTCGCATACTTAACCGGTTGGGATATACCCTCTGCTACGACGAAGTGAAAGCACTGGAGACAGAATTCGCCTTCTCCACTGAGGAGTCTGGTCAGGTTGCACCAGATGGGATACAACTGGTCCCAGATCTTGCCACAGGACTGGCCTGGGATAACTACGATGTAAACATGGACACATTAGACGGTAAAGACACATTACATGCGACTGTTGGCATATGCTATCAGAACAAGACATACACAACCAGCCTTCAGCAGTTCGATACACGACGTGGAAGAAACAGACGACAGTTTGAAGGGCGAGCTTGTGAGATTGCTCCAGTGCACCGTCAGCTCAACAAGGCCAAGTTTGAATTCCCACCACCTGACGACCGGCAGGACTCGGCTGTTACTCAACGCATGCTAGATTTTTATTGGCTACTAATGTCACGGGAGATGCCACAGCCACTGTTCGCTGGTTTCTTTTCGCAGTTTGTGCATGACAGTCTTCCCGTCCAGAGGATCACTATGGATCCCATTCCTCAATCGCCTACTAGAAATGATGTTGTCCGGGAAACCATGAAGAGAAGCCTGCAAGTTGCCTATGAAACCAATCAGGAATATACTGTCGTGACGTATGACCTTGCAGTAGCCTTGAAGGCTTATTTAATTCAATCGATTGAAGCTCCGCTCTTTGATCGACTACTGATCATGTTGGGCAACTTTCATCTTGAGCTTGCCTTCTATGGAGCTATCGGGACGTACGTCAACGACTCGGGGGCAGAGTACCTTCTTACAGAATGTGAGGTTCTTGCAGAAGGTTCACTCAATGGATTCATCAAAGGCAAACACTACAAACGCTGCTCTAGAATCCATCAGATTCTTGCTGTGGTAATGGAGAGGAAGCTCTACGAGAGTTTTCTGACCACAGTGTCTGAAGAGGTAAAAGACGACGTATCCTCCCTCTTGAGAGACCTCATTCCAGAAGCTGCAACAGAAGAATCCCTGCGATCCAGTGCCAAATTGACGGAACATCTCGAGCTGTATGAGAAGTTCTTCAGTAAGGCCATGGAAGGTGGCATGGGCCCAACTGCTCAGTACTGGTGTTGTTACATCCACCTCATCAACCGAGTTCATCGTGATCTGATGCGTGCTGTGAGAACCAACGACATCGAAAACTACCTGAAAATTCTGCCATTTGTCATTGATGTATTCTTTGCCCTGAACCGGCCGAATTATGCCCGTTGGGGAGTTCTGTTTCTTGAACAACTTAAGACTGCAGATCCAAGCATCCGGTCAGTGCTCGAGAAAGGGGCCTTTTCCATCCGCCGAACGTCACAACCGTTTTCAAGGACAGCCATCGACTTAACATTGGAGCAGACTGTAAACCGAGACGCAGCTTCACCAATGAAGGGAATCGTTGGGTTTCATAACTCGCCCAATGCAATACGGCGCTGGTGCATAACTTCCACCCAAAGAGGAATGTCCGTGACAGAGCTACGTCGTATGACAGGACTGCTTCCAGAAGAACAGACAAGATCACAGGTACAAGCCTCAAGAATAAAGAAAGATAACAGATACATCCAGGATCTCTTGAAGGCAGTGACTGAATCCTGTGATCCTTTCTCCGAGTCAGCTATTACGTCCTCCTGTCTCCTCAACATTGCTACCGGAAAAGCTGCAACTTCGACCACCAAAGATTACCTTACAGAAGCAATAAAAATCGGCCGTGAACTTCAGCTGAAGTTCAGAGAGGAATGCGCCAAGGACAGTTCGAGATTGCTCAAACCTATAAAACGAAGGAAGGTCAACAACTTTGTAAATGAGAGCCCAAAACCGAAGTCAGCAGAAGCCACCAGTAATCGAGTGGTGGCAAGTCAACGAGATATATTCATCCGAATGCTGGTGTTGGTTTCCCAGACTACAAACTTTGACCTCAAACATGTCTGCAGCTTCCCTATCACAGATGTTCCACTGTCCATTTCACATCCTGATGGCTCACGTCAAGGGACCAACAAGAGTCTGCTTTTGAAGAAACTGGAGACGATGCAAGATGGATTAGAAAGTCTGCCTCATATTGATGTGTGCTTGATTGATGGTGGGCTGCTTATTCACGAGTATCTGGCAGGCCTTGGCAACATACCGTCATATGGAAATCTTGCTAGAGGTCTATTGAGCCATGTCTGCAAAGACTTTTGGAAAGCTGATGAAACACATATCTTGTTCGACAGATACCTGCCTAATTCCCTCAAAGAAAGCGAACGAAAGTTGCGCGGAGCTGAAAACCATCCTTTCGTCATTGCTGGTAGCGAGCAACGGCCGAAGCAGAGATGCAAAACTCTCCTACAGAATGGCATGTTCAAAGAGGAGCTCGCTAAATTTTTGATAATTGAATGGCAGAAGGACCATTATGGAGCTATTGTTGGTCGAAGAACGATTGTTCTTTCACATGGAGGCAACTGCATACGCTTGAAGAACCACCAGCCTGAAAACAAGATATCAGTTGACAGACCAGAAGTGCTCCAGGGAGACCACGAGGAAGCCGATACCCTTATTGGCTTTCACGCTTCGCATACTAATGGGACCCTTTTGATCCGGGCATCCGACACCGATGTTCTGATCATCATCCTAGGCATGCTTGGGAGAAACAAGCGCGATGGTATCCCCATGAAGACCATAATCATGGACTGTTGCTCAGGAAATCAAAGGAGGTACCTGAACGTCACCGCTATTGCAGCCACACTGGAGGAGAAGCTGGCCTGGCAGCAGCCTTGCCTGGGCTACATGCCTTTACCGGCTGCGACTTTACAGCCTCGTTTTTCCGCAAAGGGAAAGTGAAGCCATTCGAAGTGTTAGAAAAGGACAATTCTGGAGAATTCATCCAATTCTTTCAAAGCCTGACCAAGAGGGAAGAACTTGACAATAAAATAGCGGAGAGCTACGTGTGTTCCTTGTACGGCATGGCGGCACTCAGTGATGTAGATGAAGCAAGGTACCAGAAGGTCATTCGAATGATTGGGAAAATCAGTAAGGTGATTTTTGAACATTACTTATTGAATGAATTGAAGTTAGCTGACACCAACACAAGCAATGCCATTTAATGAGCAAAATTTGCATAATATTAATTTTTCATTTCATTTCAGGAGACCCCGATGTCCAACATCAAAAAGGTCGACTGTGCGCTTCTTCCCCCTTGTGGCAAGACCCTGAAAAACAAGATCCAACGAGCTCATTATGTGGCCATCATTTGGGGAAATGCTGACAGCACCCAGCCTGCTCAAGGCCTCGACCCACTGCAATATGGATGGACAACTACTAGAGAAGGCCATTACATACCAGATTGGTTTCCGGGTGCAGTTGAACCAGACTGGCTTTTCCGTGAAAACAATACATCCGAGCAAACCACTCAAGAGTCTGATGATGTTGATGACCCAGATGATGAAATCGACAACGATTCAGAATCTGAGCTAGAATGGAGTGATGACTCCAATTGTGAAATTGAAGCATAGACGTGGTCATGCTGACAGTGTCTCCTTTGTCTGTTTATGTAGTGCCCATTTGCGTTGCCAAAATCCATGCCTTATAGCTAAGATTAATTCAATAATCGATTATTTTTCTCCGCTCGTTAAGTCTAATTAGGTTTGCATATAGGCCTGATTAGACCAGGTGTGATATTTTTGTATGGAGAATGCAACGTGGAGGACAAAGTTTGTCATTGGCTTTTAATGGTTCTCTATGATATATATTTCTTTGCAAGTTTTGGTTGGTGCCTGTGTTACGTACATGTACGTAAGGTAAGATAGGTCTATAGTACGAGGGGTCTGGCAAGGCCAACACAACAAGAAAAATTCTGTTTTTTGGTGAATTGCATTGCAAAAGAGTTGATCAATCATGTTAAAGTGATTTGAAGTGGTACCTACAAGATTTAGTCTAGCCTAGTTGAACCATAGGGCTTAGGGCTACATAATTGGGGGGCGTCTGGCAACACATTTACAATGGACAAAAAGTCTGATTCAACCTGTTTTGTGTTTCTAAGTATGTATCAGGATATTTGGCACTAATTTTGTGTGGTACCTAATTCGTCTACTCTAGCCCAAAAAATTGGGCTCTTTTGGGGGTTCTGGTGGGCCTATAACGATGGCAAAAATGTCTGTCATTTTTATTTTTAGACACTTTTGGTCGAAAATAAAATTTTGGTACAAAAATTATGTGGTATCCGTTTCGTCTAACCTACACGCCTTTTTGGGCCCGTTTATTTTGAGCCTGTTACATTACGCAACAGGCGGTACCCGCCAGACTACCATTTCTGTTTGTCCTAGGTGTCCCTCCCTATGCCCTTATGAGCAATTATTGGTATCCGCTTCGTCTACCCTAAAGGCTCTGGGCTGATGGTCTAAAAGGAAAACGATGTAGTTTATGTCAACAGAAAAAAAAAATAAACACAGCTTGAACATACAATTAGTGTTTGATGCCTTTGTTATTGATTAAAATGTGAAATATTCGAGTTAAGGAAAACAAAACATGGGAAAAAAAACTTTTATTTGTAGCAGAAAGGTACACACATGCAAATGAAAAAAATGACATTAAAATTGCATTAAAATGTCATTTAGAATATGATTTATAATTAATGCTGCCGGTTATTCATATTGAGATAATGGTGGTAAGAAAGCTTGTTAGAGACGTCTGCCAGTGTGAGGGAGGAGGAACGAAAGGTCGAGGTGACCACATCGCGAACATCATGACTTATGAGTGAAGTAAAACGAGGTTACTTGGTTTCTGTTTACAAAGTTCCAAGTGGAAAAACAACTTTATTGTGAATTCAGTGTTTACTTTTCTGGAGTATTGTGTTTACTGAGTGAATTGGTGACCAATCTGTTGCTATTTGTGTCTTGCTTGAAGATATTCATCATTGGATTCAAAGCTATGGTATTAATGTGCAATAGTCATCATACCAAAATACGTAGTAATTAATTATATATGTCAACCTATTTATTTTCATGAGATCATGGTATGACCACTGAAAAACATAGCTTTTTTTATCTTGGCTCCATTACAAATTCAGTATATAATTACTCTATTAGTGGAATCTAGTTTTCAGCATCTTTTATTATTATGCCAATATTCTAAGCACTCAGCTTGCAAACATGCTTAGGTTTATGTTGTCAGTTTGGGTCGGACTTATGTGAACACTTTACCAAGTGACCTAAGATTACTCAATGCTCGCAAAGCTATGGTATTAACGTGCAATGGTCATCATACCAAAATATGTAGTAATTAATTATATATGTCAACCTAATTATTTTCATGAGATCATGGTATGACCGCTGAAAACATAGCTTTTTTTATCTTAGCTCCATTACAAATTCAGTATATAATTATTCATATATTCAATAAAGTAGTGGAATCCAGTTTTCAGCATCTTTTATTACTATGCCAATATTCTAAACACTCAGCTTGCAAACACGCTTAGGTCTATGTTGTCAGCTTGGGTCGGACTTAGGTGAACACTTTACCAAGTGACCTAAGATTACTCAATGCTACCATATAGGTATACTACATCTTTGATTGTGAGTTCATCAGAGAGCACTGGAGCAGCATGAGTCTAATTAGGTGCTAATGAATATCCTGCCTGCATCACAGACTACATAAAATGCAAATATGATCAGTGCCTAAAGGTGTTATGCGCTAATGATGGTAAATATATATATATACCGTATATATATATATATATATATATATATATATATATATATATATATATATATATATATATATATATATATATATATATATATAACTGTCTGCCCTAATGTCCCTCCCACTTTTGAAGGCCAAATGACGCCCCTGATTGTAACAACGCATCTTGTAACACCCATGACTGGGTGCCGGTGCAAATCTCCTCATTTAACACCGATAAATTAATCTAGGCTCTAGGGAACTCAGAAAAATCCAAGTTAGAGAGTGCTGGCTGTGGAGATTGAACCAGTGACCTTCGACATACAAAGCCATGTCTGTCAGTCGAGCCAATAAAGGTAAAGGTAAAGTTGGGGCATACGCTATAGCAGCGCGTGGCCTCGGTGCTCATCTCCGTAACATTGGGCCTTGAGCCTGTGGTGAGAGGGAGCCCATTACCCCGGGACACAGGGCCAGTGTGACATCCGGCTACCACAGTTTCCCAGGTAGTCATTTATCGACCAGCCTGAGAGGGAGGATGATCAGCTGGGTGAGCTGCACGCCGACTGCCCAGGCCGGGATTCGAACCCGGGCCCGCGTAGAAGCCAGGCATGCTGACCACTAGACCACGGAGGCGTATTGGAGCCCAATCTCAAGTGAACCCACTCACAATGGCACACAATTTTTTTTCCGGTAAATTTTGTGCTTTGAATGAATTTGCTAATCATTTCTGTCGAAAAACAGCACAAATTATTTTTCACCTTCCACCCTAACCTCCTCAGTAATAATAAAAAAAGTGACAAAATCATAGCCTTGAGGCAGTAATATTCAGCCCCAGCATCAAAAAATTATACTGCTGCCCTATGAAAGGCATCTCTTAACTCCGATGAAGTAGGTGGTGAATGGTGGAGCAGCTTCATTGTCATCCCTTGCAGTGGCAGGTGTCATTGGGCCAGCAGATGATGAAGCAGTGGCTGGTGTCATAGGGCCAGCAGATGATGAAACAGTGGCTGGTGTCATAGGGCCAGCAGATGATGAAGCAGTGGCTGGTGTCATAGGGCCAGCAGATATTGAAGCAGTGGCTGTTGCCGGAGCAGCTAATGGTATCTTTTCCACAAGTAATGAACAATGTGCTGGGATGGTCTCTAGCAATACTGATAAAGTGTGTATCTACAAAGAATATGAATTTAAGGGTAATTAATAAATTGTTTTAATAAGAATATAAAAGAATATAAAGAATATAAAAATGTCATTGTTATGATGGGGCAGGGGTAAACCAGTGTATGCTGTGAGGCCTTGGTGTGGAAGTTCCCTGCCTGAACTGTGCAGCTAATCCCCCATACAGTGAGGGCCTTTTTTACTCCCTCAGGGGCTGTGCAGCTGAGAGAGTGGTGTACATGAATGTGAGTGTGTGAGTAAGTGTGTGCCTGTCTTGGCTAAAACCCTTCACTGGGGGAAGACAACCAAGGTATTTAGATAGATTGATAGTCATTGACAGATGAACATTAAAAAAAATTCTATATCAAATACATACTATGCAGTTCACTGCTATGAACTTATTAACTAAAGGCATTGTGGCCAGTATAGCTGCATTATGTGAGCACATAAAAAACTAACTAATATATGTTTTACATTTAAAGACATAACAACTAAAAAAAATTACCAGTCTGCCGCTGCTCATTCTTGCACTTGGCAATGCAAGGCTTTGATTTTTGTTGTACGTTGTACCAACGCCTCTCACAGTCATCCTGCGTACGGGGTCCACTCCCAGGGAAGGCACTGTCAGGGTATAAATGTGAAGCAAGTTTCTTAATCGTTTCACTATGGCATGCTTTTTATTTCCCATAACTTCTCCAATAACATTTAATACATGCTGTGATGGAAAGCTATCAGTACCAATATTTTATTTACATGCATCATAAGACATTAACTTTTTAGTTGTTATGAACATGGCCATAAATACTACTTTTCATTACCTACTTTTCTAAAATGCTTTTCTCTAAGTAGGAGGATATTACACAATACAGCTATACAAAAAAATTCAAAGCATTAATCTTAATTCCATTCTTTTGAGTACTTCTAACCTAACATTATATCACCAGAAACTGTTTGACCAATGCTATCAAAATAATATTTTAATCTTACTTTACCATTCTCATCAAATCTACCTATTCCGATATAGTCTTAACATAAAATATTTGTAAAAGTGTTGAGAGCCTGGCATGCCCAACCACCCACCCCCCCAAAAAAATCTAAATAAGGAATAAATAAAATAACAGGTAAATATGACTTGACTCTCTTATACTAACCCCCTTTCCACCCTAACAAACTTGGGGACCTACCATGTTAGGTTAGGACGTGTTTGGTAGGACATGTTTAGCAGGAGTTGGTTTAGTTATGTTAGATTGTTGAGGAGTGGGGTTGCAGCAGAAATGGTCATGATGATGCTATTCACATGGAGCAGTAGGAATAAGTATGTCCTGTTTGGAAACTCTGTGGTTGTGTTTGTATACAAAAATACCCATTTGACGAGGTTAGGTTAGTTTGCAAGTTACTTGAATCATGGATATGTGAATATGTAACAAAAAAATAAAAGCGTTAACCTTAATTTCATTATCTTGAGTACATTCCAATCTAACATTATATCACCATAATCTGTTTGGCCAATGCTATAAATATACTATTTTAATCTTACTTTACCATTCTCACAAAGCCTACCCATTCCCATATAGTCTTGACATAAAGTACTTGTAAAAGTGTCCATAGTCTGGCATGCCTAGCATACCCCAATAAAAAAATAATAAAAAAATAAAAATAAATAAAGAATGAAAACAGGGCAAATATGCCATAACTATCTATACCAACCCCCTCTTCCCCCCCAACAAACTTGGCATGTTAAGTTAGGATGTGTTCGGTAGGACAGGGCAGGTTTGGCATGGTTAGGTTTAGTTATGTTAGGTTGTTGAGGGAGAGGGGGTTGTGGCAGAAATGGTCATAATGAAACTATTCAGATACAGAATGAAAAGGTATGTTCTGTTTGGAAGGTCAGTGGTTGTGTTATTATGCAAAAAATACCCAACTGATTAGGTTAGGTTAGTTTGTAAGCTGATTGAACCATGGATATGTGATTACCAACCTTGTTACAGCTTCTGCCACTTCAGTCCACGCTCTTCTTATCCTCAGGGGTGATACTCTTCCCATAACACCCTCTGATTATACGTATTTTTTCTTGAATTTGATGTAAGAAGACCGTTTCATCTGGCGACCAATTAAACTTACTCCTTTTCTGCGCTGGTTCTCCGGCCCGTAGATCATTGGGGCAGATGACGTGGTTATGGTGCGGTAATTTCAGCAGAGCAAGTCGTGACGCAGGCGGGGAGATAAGGGTATTGACGAGTGACGGAGTAAAAACAGCCTTTGAGGCTGCTTCTATCTGCCACAAAACTCAGTATTTTCTTGTGTTTGCCATTTATTATGTTTCTGTTGTACATTTATACATCTTTTCTTTATTTTTCTTTTGAAATATATACTTAATTCATGTCGGATGTTTACGTTTTGCACGGAGGCGTCCTTAGCAACGAGCCCGCCATAAAGAAGAAGAAGAAGATAATAGTAGCCAGGATTTGCTAATACCTACACTCAAAGTTGACGAGGATAGCTTTTACTCTTAATAATTTGAAACTATTAACTTTGATAGTAACTTTAAGAGTAAAAGTTAATAGCTCTCGAGGATACGGGCCCAGGTTTAGACTCGACAAATGTAAATCGGTCCTAAACTTGCATCACGCAGCTACATTAGTTCCATAACTCCAAACTTCATTTTTTTTTACTTTAAAACGTGCACATATCATTTCCTCGTGCAAAATAATGCATATTTCTTTTTGTTTTTAACGGACAGTTCCTACAGGTTTTTTTCCTATTCCGGCTTTCCCTTTCATCCGATAATCACCGGGCACCAATATGTGATGTATTATTTACGTTATTCATCATATTGCGTTGTCGGCTACCTTAATTTTTAGTTTTTGCTCTGACAGGAATCTTTTAAAAATCGATTACATATGAGTCTAAACCTCGTGTACGGGAACATTAGAAGTGGCATCTTTGGAGAAATTTCATTTCCAGGTCCGTAAAAAAAGTCGAGGAGGCAACGAGCAACTAGAATCTTAAAACCGAGATGATTGACGTGATTTTAACGGATGTATGTCTATTTTTAAAGAAATGGCAGCCTCAAGAAGGTAATGTAAATGCACAAACTGAACTATTTTCCTGCTCCGTGCACCATGTTTAGACTCCAGCAAATGTAGCGTGAGGCAGATTTAGACCACCGATTATTTAATCAATTGCATCATGGAACGTGTCTAGACGAACTAATGTAGCATGACAAGTGTCTAGACTAAACAAATGTAACATGACAATTGTCTACACCAAACTAATGTAGCATAAAAGTGTCTAGACCAACAAATGTAGCTATCAACTGGGTTTGGACCACCTTACCACGCTGGAAGCCAATTTGTCCCAAGTTTAGACCAAACTAATGTAACGTGACTTTAACCTGACTTTCACAGACAGGTGTGACAGGTAAATTTGGAGACTTGACAATTTTCATGACCAAATCATGACCCAGGATACGTCTCCATCCATAGAATAACTAATTGAGAAATTTTGGATAGAAATATTCATTTTTTAATGAAAAAAATCACGAATATTTAAACTTTTTTGCGTGCCATTTAGGAATCCTTTACGGCAGATTTTTATTTTATTTTATATGCTATAGCAGCCCTATGATGATTGATTATTATAAAGGAGAAAAAATGGTGGTCTCACTGAAAATTTAGAGATATTTAACTTTGAAATATCGTTCTAGAAACCTAAAAAACAACATTTATTCAAAGTTTTATTTATATATATATATATATATATATATATATATATATATATATATATATATATATATATATATATATATATATATATATATATATATATATATATATTTGGGAGAGACGTGCATAGTCGATTAAAGTAAGCTCAAATTGAAGAAGATACGATTATAAATAAGAATTTTAGGGCGAGTTTTTTTTTACGCAAATTTCAATTCTTTTTTTTTTTCGTGGATAAGCCTTTTAGGTACTTCCGGAGCGCGTGATTAACGAAAAACTGCATGCTTAGGCTTCTCCCCCTACATGTAATGGGTAAGATTTATTCACACAGTGTCTCCCACAGTGTTAAGACGTGCGTCTGCTCTGCTCTCCTCAGTCAGGGTAAGAAGGGGCGTGATACTTTTTTTTTTTTTTTTTACTTCAGTAAGTAAAGTGCTTAACTAATTTCGGTGCCTAACATCAGCAAGAAGTGTACCAAACTAAGAAAATAAGTGTTATTCTGATTATAAGTGCCTGCTGGTCGAGGCATCGTGACGTGTGACACGAGTGATTTTGTTAATATGCCTTTCCGTCGATTCACCCCATCATGTGATCCAAGTTATTACTTCTATTTACATGTTTGTGGAGAAGGAAACAATACTTGTTATAACCGTAAACAAAAGTAAAGTGAGGAGCATACGCATTTGCTGCGCGTGGCTGCGGGAGTTCATCTCCCTTTGAGCCTGTGGTGGGAATAAACCCTTTACCCAGGGACAGAAGGCCGGTCTGAATTACGGGTTGCCGCAGTTTACCTTCCCGGGAAGCTGGGGAACAACCCCTGACTGATACCCGGTACCCATTCACTGCTGGGTGGACAGGGGCAAGGGATAAGGAGTCTGTCCATCTGACTCTGTTCCGCCCGGGGATCGAACCCGAGACCTCTCGGTTGTGAGGCGGGCGCGCTACCATTACACCACGGAGTGATTGCTTTTATTTGCCTGTACGTCGAGGAAAATTAATGTTTTTTTTTTTTTTACAGCAAAGGAGACAGTTCAAGGGCGTAAATAAAAATAAAACAATAATGAAAAAAATGCCCGCTACTTACTGCTCCTGAATAGAGTAAACAGGAGTGGCCAAAAAGAGATATCGAATTCGGGAGGATAGGTGTCCTGATACCCTCCTCTTGAAAGAGTTCAAATTGTAGGCAGGAGGAAATACAGATGAATGAAGATTGTTCCAGAGTTTACCAACGTGAGGGATGACAGAGTGAAGATGCTGGTTAACCCTTGCATAAGGGGTTTGGACAGTATAGGGATGAACTTGACCAGTAAGTCATGTGAGACGAGGCCGCAGGAGGGGGAAGGCATGCAGTTAGCAAGTTCAGAAAAGCAGTCAGGTGAAAATATCGATAGAAGATAGAGAGGCAACATCGCGACGGAATTTTAGAGGTAGAAGACTAGCAGTAAGAGAAGGAGAGCTGATGAGACGAAGAGCCTTAGACTCCACTCTGTCCAGAAGAGCTGTGTGAGTGGAGCCCCCCCACACGTGAGATGCATACTCCATACAACGGCGGACAAGGCCCCTGTATATGGATAGCAACTGTGCGGGGGAGAAGAACTGGCGGAGACGATACAGAACGCCCAACCTCGAAGAAGCTGATTTAGTGAGAGAGGAGATGTGAAGTTTCCAGTTAAGATTTTGAGTTAAGGATAGACCGAGGATATTTATTCCGAGAATATTTAATGTTGAAGAAGGTGACAGCTGAGTGTTGTCGAAGAATAGGGGATAGGTGTTTGGAAAATTGTGTCGAGTTGATAGGGGGAGAAATTGAGTTATTGATGCATTGAAGCACACAAGGTTCCTTCTGCCCCAATCGGAAAGGATAACAAGGTCTGAGGTTGAACGTTCTGCAGCCTCCAGTCTGGAGTCATGCACTACCTGTTGGGATGGTCTTCTATTGAATGAAGTTGAATAATGCAGAATGGAGTCGTCGGCGTATGAATGGACAGGACAGTTTGTTATGGAAACAAGATCATTGATAGGTTTAGGGGAAGAAGAGTGACCGTCTACCACCGCAGATATAGAACGGCCGGACAGGAAACTGGAGATAAAGGAAGAGAGTGAGGGATATAATCCGAAAAAGGGCAGTTTAAAAAAAACTTGTGCCAGACTGTATCGAAGGCTTTCGATATGTCTAGCGCAATAGATACAGTTTCACCGAAACGGCTAAGAGAGGATGACCAAGAGTCAGTTAAGAGAATAAGAAGATCTCCAGTAGAACGCCCCTTGCGGAACCCATACTGGCGATCAGATAGAAGGTTAGAAGTGGAAAGGTGCGTTTGAATCTTCCGGTTAAGGACTGATTCAAAATCTTTAGATAGACAGGAAAATAAAGTTATAGGGCGGTAGTTTGAGGGATTTGAGCGATCACCCTTCTTAGGCACAGGCTGTACTAAGGCATACTTCCAGTAGGAAGGAAAGGTAGATGTTGATAGGCAGAGGCGGAAGAGTTTGACCAGGCAGGGTGAAACACAGTTATAGGAGTTATAGGAGGCACTCCATCAGGTCCATAAGCCTTCTGAAAGTTGAGGCCAGAGACAGCATAGAAAACATCACTATGAAGAATTTTACTAATAGGCATAAAGGAGTCAGCGGGGGGATGAGTAGGAGGAATATGCAAATAATCGTTCAGGACGGAGTTCTTACATAAAGTTTGAGCTAAGAGTTCAGTCTTAGAGATAGATTAGACGGCGGTGCTGCCCTCAGGGTTAAGGAGAAGGTAAAGAGGAAGAAGTGAAAGCAAGGTTTTGGCATTTTCTATTGATGAAGGAGTTTTTGTTAAGTCGGAGAATAGATTTGGCACGATTCCGGGCAGAAGTATAAAGATCATGGTTAGCAGGAGTGCAAAGGCTCTGGTACCTTTTGTGAGCTGCCTCTCTATCTCTAATAGCATGAGAACAAGCATGATTAAACCAAGGCTATTTAGCATGAAGAGTAGAGAAAGAACGTGGAATGTATGCCTCCGTTCCAGAGACAATCACCTCTGTGATGCGCTGGGCACACACAGATGGGTCTCTGTCCTGGAAGCAGTAATCATTCCACGGGAAATCGGAAAGTACATCTTCAGGTCGTCCCACCGAGCTGAAGCAAAATGCCAGAAGCATCGCCTCTTCGGTGGGTCCAGAGGATGTACAGTAGCGATAGGACAGGATACAGAAATAAAGTTGTGATCGGAGGAGCCCAACGGAGAGAACAGTTTGACAGAGTAAGCACAAGGGTTAGAAGTAAGGAAAAGGTCTAGTATGTTGGGCTTGTCTCCAAGACGGTCGGGGATACGTGTAGGGTGCTGAACCAACTGCTCTAGATCGGTGAGTATAGCAAAGTTGTAGGTTTGTTCACCAGGCTGGTCAGTGAAACAGGATGAAAGCCAAAGAAGGTGGTGAACATTGAAGTCTCCGAAGGTGGAGATTTCATCGAAGGAGAGTGGGCCACCACTTTATAGTTCATATAGTCAAAGAATTTTACATAGTCAGTAGAGTTAGGTGAGAGATAAACATCACAGATGTATTTAGTAATAGAATGACAATGAAGTCTTAGCCAGATGGTGGAAAATTCAGAGGAGTCAAGGTCGTGCATATATATATATATATATATATATATATATATATATATATATATATATATATATATATATATATATATATATATATATATATATATATATATATATAGTTTTCACTAACAGGGTCTGGACTCCGATGACTCTGTGAAAAATCCAGACTTCAAGATCATGGGGCGTGACGGGTTCGACAAGGAAGACATTCGCCGAGGGGAGCCCCATAGGGAGAGGAAAGAATATGAGCTTATTACTTGATACCCACCAGTTACAAGAGAGGGAAGGAGAACAGAAAACACTCAAGAAGAAGAAGAAGAAGAAGAAGAAGAAGAAGAACACTGAACAAGAAAATCAAGAGGGGGGCAGGCTGCCTACAAGGGGAAAGAACATGGCGGTACTTCAAGATAACTACAAACAAGAAGAGAGAATAATTAACTACAAACAAGAAGAGAGAAGAATTAACTACAAACAAGAAGAGAGAAGAATTAACTACAAACAAGAAGAGAGAAGAATTATTCAGAAAGCAAGAAAGAAAGAAAGAAGAAATTAATTCAGCTTAAAGCGAGGCAGGCAATAGACAAGAAGCTTGAGGTAGCCCTCAAAAAAGTAAGTGAAGAAAAACCTGGCCGAAATAGCGCCTCCAGGAACAGAAAAAAAATCAATGAAGGAGGGAAGAAATGGACACTGTGTCCAGTGCCAATGTGCACATCTAGTGTTATCAATATTCACAGGCACATGGGGATGACGCACAGCGTCCTTACTGAAGAAGAATTAAAAATGATGATCCATGTTGCCAGCGGCGATCAAGAAGAAGCCGGCCCTTCAGGAGAGAAAACATCACATGAAGAGACCTTAATCTCTTCTGAATCGTCTGATCATGACGACGATGGTACAACTAAGAAAAAATATGATGCGCATGTCTGCCCCCCTCTTGAAAAAAAATGGCCAAGATACTTCAAAAAGAGCAACATATTGGAGAAGAAGGGCAACCCTTTAGCGGAATGTATCATATGCAAGGTAAGTAGGTTTTGGAGGACGTCGAAGTAATGGGTCCCGGCAGAGACGACAACACACTGACGTCTTCCGGAAACCCGGTAGCGCAGGAGACCCAGAGATGACGCTCCTGAAATGGAGAGTGAACTTGGTTAGAAACAATTTCAGGTTTTGAAAGCTCATATCATGAAACCAGTTCCGCTTATACTCACTCTAATTCAGCTTCGGTGGCCCGCTTCTTCTAAGGCGTTGACACTGTCTCCAGCCTGCTCGTGAGTTTCGCGGTTGCTGTGCTCGCCAGCGACGACACAACACTGAAGGCATTGGAGGACGTCGAAGTAATCGATCCCGGCATATACGACAACTCACCGACGTGTTCCGGAAACCCGGTAGCGCAGGACCCAGAGATGACGCTCATGAAATGGAGGGTGAATTTGGTTAGAAACAATTTCAGGTTTTGATAGCTCATATCATGAAAGCCAGAGGGTGGCTTCTGGAGGCTGTTGTTCAGCCTCGATTAGAGCCAGCACATCGTCTGCGTCGCTGTCTCTCTCCTCAGGTTGAAAAGCCTCAGGTTGAAGAGCCTCTCGTCTGTCGGCCCTCATCTTTTTGAGCTTCTCTACCACGCTCTTACCTGGTTTGATCTTACTAATGTAATCGTAATATCTCTCTTCGATCTGCAGAGAGAGCCACAATTTTTGGTCTTCCGTCTCCTCAAAAACGGCCGAAATTTATGAACTTTACTCCCACCATAATTGTGAGCAATGCGTTTCATAGTCTTTCCTAGATTGGAGACGCTCAATTTATGGCAGCACCGCTCTGCTGTGTACGATTTCCTCGTCGGGAAGACCAAGCATTCCGGCCCTCAGCAGGAGACAGCGAGTGGCCGATAATACTTCACATATGCGTCAAGGGTCTTCTTCTCTCTTTCATCGAGAAATACGAGCGAGGTCCCTGCAAGAAAAAACTCAAAGGGTATATATATATATATATATATATATATATATATATATATATATATATATATATATATATATATATATATATATATATATATATATATATATATATATATATATATATATATATATATATATATATATATATATATATATATATATATATATATATATATATATATATATATATATATATATATATATATATATATATATATATATATATATATATATATATATATATATATATATATATATATATATATATATATATAACGGGTTTGTCTTTCATTCAGCATCAACATCATTATAGTGGGTTCTGACCTAGCGCAGCGGTTTTATGTCGAGCTATGCGAAGGTATCCCCTTCCATCTCCATGCCGATGTACTCCGACAGCCTAAATTCAGTGAATTCCATCAGCCGTCGGAGTGACTTTATCAGCATGAACGTGGCCAGCACGTCCCGCAGATCCGTGAAGTCTGAGAGCGCGCACGGTCTGCAAGCTTCAATGTCTAGGCAGGCGACTGCTGCGCCAAGGGAAGCGTTGGGAAAAGGACCCTGGAGCAACTTTTCTACGTCAGCCAGATCACTGTTCTCCGACTCCTTTTTCTTCCGCTGCTCGATAACCTCTATCTTCTCTTCCTTATGTTACTATTATGTTTAAAGACAAAATAACCTAGTAGCGGCGCCCCATTTCCGCCAGAGAACAATACAAGCATATACATATATCAAATTTGTGAATACTCACGGACAATAATAGTTTTCAGACGTCTGACCATGTTTAGCTTCTCCTCATAGCTGATCCTGTACAGTTTCTCAGTAGAAATCACCATAAATTCAACGGCCCGGGTGCATGCTGCCACAATATTTCGAGCGTAGTTCGCCCTGCATACAACCATTTTGCTCTTTAGATAGCCGCGTGGCTTGTCTATGTCTGCAAAGTGCTTGTATACTCATGGTTCTCAGGATCTCATCACCAACAGCGTGGTTTAAACTGACCATGCAAACTTCAACTGTCAAAGATCCATGGGCAAGGGGTGTGTAAGCTCTCAAGTATTCTCCAAGGCGTTCTAAAAAAGCTTTGATGCCATCCCATATCGTAACCTTGACATCCCCACTGGAGACGGTCACAGTTGACTCTCTCTCTCTTCATCATCAGAGAGAGGTTGTGAGTCTCTCATTATCCTGGCATATTGCGCAATTCTGCGTTTGACGAGGTGAACACTCACAACGTGAACGCTTGTCTGTCTTGTAGCAGACGCTGCACTTTGTCGTACGGTATCGAAGCTTGCGTTTTTGCTTCTTTGGAGGAGACTTCTTCGGCTTGACACCTTTCGCAGTTGTGCGCTGAAGCTTTGTCAGCTATCTGTGCTTTGCCAGCACTTTTGTACGATCCGACTTCATGAGGTACCGGTGGCAATTGACAAGGTGGCGACGTCAGTTCAGAGATTTGCCAGTGCACCCGGCCATTGGGCATGACCTCCTGTAAAGAAGAGACAGGTGAGTGAGTGTATATGCATATATGCATGTATTATAATACTATCAGTCCCAGCATTTTTGTAGCAACTGATCAAACTTTGTGTACCCCTAAATACTCACGGTTCCCTGCTGTTAGCCACTGTAATTCTTGGACGGGCCCGGTGTTTGCCAAAGCGTTTCGCCAGTTTGACGGCCTGTGCCTTCCTCACAGATTCCCAGAAGTCTTGTGCCACCTGTAAGCACACACACTGCTTCTGTTTTAACATGGATGCAGCCTTCTCGTGGACCTTAATTTTCTTCGAGAAGAATGCGCCGATTTCGTTCAGAGTTGGGGGTTTCCCAACTTTCCCGAATAGCTACTTGTCCAGGTCGCTCTCTCATGCCATTCGAGATGTTTCTAATCTATTCATGATCTCTTCAGAAATGCTTCCACTTGTAGAGGCAACTACATCCACCTCACCTGGACTGATTTTCTTTGAGGCACGACTTCCTTCACTCGTGTCCCCCGTTCCAGTAGTGGAATCTGTTGAGAAAGGAAATTTATCACATACACACTCATGCATATACGATACTCATATGTTTTAAATTCATACAACAGTGGCCATATTCATACCGTCAGTGGAGTCTTTGCCACATGGACGGGACTCCTCCGATGGATCGGGCTCCTCCGCAGTGACTTAGTTGCCAGCTGCAAGAAAAGAGAACCGTAGGTAAAGACGAGTGAGATACAGAGTAAGACGTTGAATGGGTAGTAGCACGTGTGTGTGTCTGTACTCACATGGCACTCCCAATCCAAGAGCCCTCATCCTCCGTCATTTTTTTCTGATGTTCACTGAAGGCTTTCACTGCCTCCTCCTCCTCGGAGGCTAAGGACTGCTTCCACTTCTTTTGGGAAGAAACTATTCTTTGACAGTGAACGTCTTAGCCTCGCAAGAATCGTCCACAGTCGAGTCTGAAGCCATGATCCTGGTTGGTTAATTATTTACCCTGTAAGCTGTATGAAATAAAAAATATAAAAAAACTTAAAAGTTTACATATAGCACAGAGTAAAAATATTAACCTACGCAAGGTGCAAGGTAGGTGGTTTGTAATCAGAGTTTTCCTTCTCATGTAGGATAAGTTGGTCCACGGCATAAATATGCATCCTTTACTAGGGCCCTCCCATCCGCCAACCGGGAGACGCGCCCCTACGCTTGCTAGCCACAGCACGGGGATTATTTTGGGTGTGTTATTTTTCCAGAGTTCCGAACCGAGAGTGGACACGGAGCGACAACAGCAGACGAGGAGGCAGCCCCGGAACCATCTAAAGATGAAGTACCGAGACCTTCCCGCTGTGTTCATAAGCTCCGTGTCACCGACGTAAGGGCCCACCAGAGGCGTGACGCGGTCGGTCATCATTCATGGCTTTAAGGGAACGCTCGCTATATACAACAGGCAAAACTCCCCAGTGCGGTCGATGCCAGCATGAAGCCAGCCACTTCCAGAGTAGGAGGCGGTGGCGTTCACGCTGACAAGGCCGAAGCATGGATACTCTGTCATATGAACATAAGAACGTTCTAGTCTGCAAGAGGCTGGTAGGCCTATACAAGGCAGCTCCTTTGACCCTAAGCTCCCGTGTATCTAACCCCACTATATATCGCTGTCCATGAATTTATCTAATCTATTTTTGAATGTGACAATTGTATTGGCACTCACCACATGACTGCTAAGCCTATTCCACTCATCCACAACCCTGTTAATAAACCCATTTTTGCCTATGTCCCTGTTGAATCTGAATTTATCCAGTTTAAACCCATTACTTCGTGTCCTACCCGGTTCTCTTACCAACAAAACCTTATGAATATCTCCCGTATTAAAGCCCTTCAATCATTTATAAACCTCGATCATGTTTCTACGCACCCTTCGGCTTTCTAGAGACTGCAAGTGTAACTGTTTGAGTCTTTCCTCGTATGGCAAGTTTCTCAACCCCTGAATCATCTTAGTCATCCTCCTCTGCACTAATTCTAACATTTTGATATCCATTCTATAGTAAGGTGACCAGAACTGAACCGCATAGTCAAGATGAGGTCTAACTAATGCTAAATATAGTTTGAGGAAGACTTCGGCGCTTCTGTTGCTTAGCTCCTTGAAATAAATCCCAGTACCCTAATTGCTCGATTTCTAGCTTGAATGCATTGTGCCCTTGGACGGAGATCAGAGCTCACTAAGACCCCTAAATCTCTCCCACACCCAGACATGCTTATGAGAGTGTCACTTAAAGAATAGATGTGAGAGGGGTAGGTCCTACCTACACTCAGAATACTGCACGTTCCTACATTGAACTCCATTCGTTATTTATCTGCTAGTCATACAATCTGTTTAGTAACTAAACAGATTGTATGACTAGGCGGATAACTAAACTTTAGTTCATCCTGGAGAATACTAGTGTCCTGATCCGACTCAATTACTCTACCGATCTTGGTATCATCTGCAAACTTACTGACATCACTACTAATCCCTGTATCTAAGTCATTGATATAAATAATAAACAAAAGTGGACCTAATATCGAACCTTGTGGGACCCTACTGTAACACATCCCCAGTCAGATCTTTTACCATTGATTTGCACTCTTTGCTTCCTATTGCTAAGACACACCTTGACCCAGTTCAAAAATGTACCCTCTACTCCGTGAGCCTGTAATTTAAGCAACAGTCGTTGATGAGGAACTTTGTAAAACGCTTTACTAAAATCAAGATAGATTACATCATAATTTTCATCTCTGTCTACCGCCTCAAATACTTTATTGTAGAAGGACAAGAGATTGGTGAGGCATGACCTACCTTTCGTGAATCCATGCTGCGAGTCGTGAATTAAACTGTGTTTCTCTAGATGCTCCCGAATGTTCCTGGCTATTATGGACTCCAGCATTTTGCCTATAACCGATGTTAAGCTAATTGGACGATAGTTTGAAGCAGTTGACCTGTCCCCCTTTTTGAAAATCGGCGTCACATTAGCTACTGTCCATAGGCTGGGCACATAACCAGTATTTACTGACATCTTATAGATGTCGGTTAGTGGGTCACTGAGTACATCACCTAATTCCTTTAATACCCTCGGAAATATCCCGTCAGGACCAGGCGACGTATTCTTCTTAAGCTTATCTATCTCATCCTGAACTATTTGTCTGTTAATGATTATATCCCTCAAGTTATCGCTATCTCCCCGCCCTCGTACACCTGAACCCTTTCCGGAATAGTCGTTCGATCCTCTTGTGTGAATACTGAAAGGAAGTAGTCGTTCAACAGTGTGCTCA